>NC_140990.1:105281531-105332952 GCF_052327205.1 Somniosus microcephalus | reverse complement strand
CTCTCTCTCTCTCACACTCCCAATCTCTCTCTCTCTCACTCCCAATCTCTCTCTCTCACACTCCCAATCTCTCTCTCTCACACTCCCAATCGCTCTCTCTCACACTCCCAATCTCTCTCTCTCTCACTCCCAATCTCTCTCTCTCTCACACTCCCAATCTCTCTCTCTCTCACACTCCCAATCTCTCTCTCTCACACTCCCAATCTCTCTCTCTCACACTCCCAATCTCTCTCTCTCACACTCCCAATCTCTCTCTCTCTCACACTCCCAATCTCTCTCTCTCACACTCCCAATCTCTCTCTCTCTCACTCCCAGTCTCTCTCTCTCTCACACTCCCAATCTCTATCTCTCACACTCCCAATCTCTCTCTCTCTCTCTCACTCCCAATCTCTCTCTCTCAAACTCCCAATCTCTCTCTCTCTCACACTCCCAATCTCTCTCTCACACTCCCAATCTTTCTCTCTCTCACACACTCCCAATCTCTCTCTCTCTCACACTCCCAATGTCTCTCTCTCACACTCCCAATCTCTCTCTCTCTCTCACACTCCCAATCTCTCTCTCTCTCTCTCACTCCCAATCTCTCTCTTTCTCACACTCCCAATCTTTCTCTCTCTCTCACACTCCCAATCTCTCTCTCTCTCACACTCCCAATCTCTCTCTCTCTCACACTCCCAATCTCTCTCTCTCACACTCCCAATCTCTCTATCTCTCACACTCCCAATCTCTCACTCTCTCACATTCCCAATCTCTCTCTCTCTCACAGTCCCAATCTCTCTCTCTCACACTCCCAATCTCTCTCTCACTCCCAATCTCTCTATCTCTCACACTCCCAATCTCTCACTCTCTCACACTCCCAATCTCTCTCTCTCTCACACTCCCAATCTCTCTCTCTCACACTCCCAATCTCTCTCTCTCACACTCCCAATCTCTCTCTCTCACTCTCCCAATCTCTCTCTCTCTCACACTCCCAATCTCTCTCTCTCTCACACTCCCAATCCCTCTCTCTCACACTCCCAATCTCTCTCTCTCTCACACTCCCAATCTCTTTCTCTCACACTACCAATCTCTCTCTCTCACACTACCAACCTCTCTCTCTCCCACACTCCCAATCTCTCTCTCTCTCACACTCCCAATCTCTCTCTCTCTCACTCCCAATCTCTCTCTCTCACACTCCCAATCTCTCTCTCTCACACTCCCAATCTCTCTCTCTCTCACTCCCAATCTCTCTCTCTCACACTCCCAATCTATCTCTCTCTCACACTCCCAATCTCTCTCTCTCACACTCCCAATCTCTCTCTCTCATACTCCCAATCTCTCTCTCTCTCACTCCCAATCTCTCTATCTCTCACACTCCCAATCTCTCACTCTCTCACACTCCCAATCTCTCTCTCACTCACACTCCCAATCTCTCTCTCTCACACTCCCAATCTCTCTCTCTCACACTCCCAATCTCTCTCTCTCTCACACTCCCAATCTCTCTCTCTCACACTCCCAATCTCTCTCTCTCACACTCCCAATCTCTCTCTCTCTCACACTCCCAATCTCTCTCTCTCTCACACTCCCAATCTCTCTCTCTCACACTCCCAATCTCTCTCTCTCACACTCCCAATCTCTCTCTCTCTCACACTCCCAATCAGTTCAGTTCAGTTCAGTTCAAATGCTTTATTGGCATGAAAGTTTACAGAGAACCATATTGCCAAAGCTTACATAGCAAAAAGGTACAGTTTTCCAACATTCTGTAGGTGTCAATCGATTTGACATTTGTTGGGTATATACAATATTACTTTTAAACAATATTAATTTTAAACAGTCTTTCTACTTCATTTGGTACGTTCAATATTAATTTTAAACAGTCTTACTTTTAAACAGTCCTCAGGTTGTGACATGTTGTTACATATTTAGCCCCAAGGTATGGTCTGTCTCCTTCTCCTAGGACTAATCTCAATTTTGACAGATCATCCAATTCTTTGAAATCTGGGGTTGTTTGGCTTAGCTTGTTGAATAATATGTTTCTTGATGTGTTGAATTTTTCGCATTTTAGGAGGAAATGCATTTCTGTTTCAACCTCGCCAGCCAGACATTGATCGCATATTCTATTCTCTCTAGGCTGCCAGGATTTCTTGTATCTGCCTTTTTCAATTTCCAGTTGGTGGTCGCTTAGTCTGTACCTGGTGAGGGTCTGTCTCTGTTTTGTGTCTCTGATGGTCGTGAGGTAGTCTGCCAGTTTATATTCTCTTTTTAGGGCCCGGTAACATTCTAATCTGCTTTGGTTTTCGGTTATTTTGTTCCAATGTTCCAGGTAGGTTTCTTTGCATTTTTTAATGATTTGGTTCACTCGGATTGGTGTTTGGACAGCTGTGTTGGTCTGGGGCTGGTCAGGGTCCGGCTGAGTACTTAGTTTCAGTAGCAGCTGACTCAGGGGACTCTTTTCTGGGTTTAGCTCTTGGGTCTGAAAGGCTTTGAAATGAAGGGTGTCTGGGGAGCTAGATTTGAGGTGATTTAGGAAGTTTAGTGCTCGTTTTTGGATGTTTATCAGTGGGTATCTGCCTAGTTCGGCTCTGCATGCATTTGTTGGCGTTTTTCTTTGGGTGCGAAGGATGCTTCGGCAGAATTCTGCATGTAGGGCTTCTATTGTGTGTTTTTCCCATTTAGTGTAGCTTTGGTGATTTAGCGGGCCCCATACTTCACTACCGTACAGTGCAATGGGCAGGATTATGCTGTCAAAAATTTTGAGCCAGATTTTGATTGGGATTTGGATGTTGTAGAATTTTCTTTTTATTGCATATAGGGCTCTTCGGGCTTTTTCTTTTAGTGCATTCACTGCTATGCTGAAGCTCCCTGATGCTGTAATAGTTAGACCAAGGTAGGTGTAGCTCATAGTGTGTCCTATAGTGGTATCACTGAGGGTAAACTGGTATTTGTTTTCCTGACATCTGGGTCTTTTCTGAAAAATCATGATGTTGGTTTTCTTTAGATTTACTGTTAGAGCCCAATTTTGGCAGTATTTGTCGAGTAGGTCTAGTTGTTGCTGTAATCCCTGTTCTGTGGGAGACAGCAGAACCAGGTCGTCCGCATAGAACAGGGACTTCACTTCTCCATCCAGGAGACGGAGACCTGGTGACTCGCTTTGCTCCAGCATGTCTGCTAATTCATTTATGTATATGTTGAACAGGGTCGGGCTCAAATTGCAGCCCTGCCGGACGCCTCTTCTCTGGGTGAAGAAATCGGTGCGTTTGTCTCCAATTTTGACCCCGCATTTGTTTTTCAGATACATTGATTTAATAAGGTCATAGACTTTGCCCCCTATTCCACACTGAAGAAGTTTATAATAGAGCCCTTCGTGCCATATAGAGTCAAAGGCTTTCTTGAAGTCGATGAAACAGGCGAATATTTTCCCATTTTTTGTTTGGTGTTTATGTTTTTCGATGAGGGTGTGAAGGGTATAGATATGGTCGGCGGTGCGGTGTTTTGGAAGAAAGCCTATTTGGTTTTTTCTGAGGATATTATGTTTGTTAAGAAAATCAAGTAATCTACTATTTAGAATACTGCAGAATAACTTCCCTAGACAACTGTTGACACAGATGCCGCGGTAGTTATTTGGGTCTGATTTGTTTCCACTTTTATATATGGGGGAGATTAGTCCTTGGCACCAGATATCGGGAAAACAGCCTAAGCGTAATATGATGTTGAATAGTTTGAGTATCGCACCCTGCATCTCCATATTACTGAACTTTAGCATTTCATTTTTGATGTTGTCTGGGCCACAGGCTTTCTTTAGGTGGAGAGATTTTGTTTTTGTGGCCAGTTCTTTCCATGTGATTGGGGAGTCTAGAGGGTTTTGGTTGTCTTTAATTGTTGCTTCTAATGTGTGGAGTTTTTCTGTGACCTGATGTTGACTTGGGTTTGTTTTGTTTTTTGGGATGTCTTTGTAGAGGTTTTCAAAATGTGTTCTCCAGATGTCGCCATCTTGGATTGGTAATGCTTGCAATTGTGTTGTACTCAGGTTATTCCACATTTCCCAGAATTGTTTTGGATTGGTGGAGTTTTCAATTTCTTCGAGTATTTTGTGGGTATAGTTTTGTGTTTTGTTCCTAATGGTGTGTTTATATCTTTTGAGGGTTTCATTGTATCTAGTACGTAGGTCCGGATTGTTTGGTTGCCGATGCTTTTGGTTTGATATTTTTCTCAGGTCTTTTCTGGCATTTTTGCATTCGTGGTCAAACCATTTCATATTTTTATTTTGTCTTTTTTGATGCTTCCTCTTCTGTTTCACGAGGTCGGCTTTTACAGCTGCCTCATGGAAGATCATGTTTATATCCTCTATGGCCGTGTTTACACCATCTCTGGTGATCTCATATAGATTTTCTTTAAATTTTGAAATTTTACTTGTGAGATCAGGTGAATTTAGTGCTGTGATGAATTTATCTCCACTGTCTGGGGCCCATCTGTATGTCTGGTTTATTTTATGTAGCTTACTGTGTTCCTTTTTTGTGTCTGTAGTTTGGGCAGAACGTTTAAGGTACACATTTATTTGGTTATGGTCTGAGAGGGGGGATTGCTGCCTGACAGTGAATGCGTTGATATCGCAGGGGTCCAGGTCAGTGATTGTATAGTCCACCACACTAGACCCAAGAGTTGAGGAGCATGTGAGTCTCCCTAGGGAGTCCCCTCTGAACCTACCATTAACTATGTACAGGCCTAAGGCTCGGCAGAGTTGCACTACCTCCCTACCGCTTTTATTTATTTCACGATCAAGGTTGTTCCGATTTGCGATGGCTGGTGTGACATCTAAAGGGGTCTCTCACTCCCAATCTCTCTCTCTCTCTCACTCCCAGTCTCTCTCTCTCTATCACACTCCCAATCTCTCTCTCTCTCACACTCCCAATCTCTCTCTCTCATACTCCCAGTCTCTCTCTCTCTCACACTCCCAATCTCTCTCTCTCACACTCCCAATCTCTCTCTCTCACTCCCAATCTCTCTCTCTCACACTCCCAATCTCTCTCTCTCTCACACTCCCAATCTCTCTCTCTCACACTCCCAATTTCTCTCTCTCTCACACTCCCAATCTCTATCTCTCACACTCCCAATCTCTCTCTCTCTCACACTCCCAATCTCTCTCTCTCACACTCCCAATCTCTCTCTCTCTCACACTCCCAATCTCTCTCTCTCTCACACTCCCAATCTCTCTCTCTCTCACTCCCAATCTCTCTCTCTCTCTCACTCCCAGTCTCTCTCTCTCTATCACACTCCCAATCTCTCTCTCTCTCACACTCCCAATCTCTCTCTCTCATACTCCCAGTCTCTCTCTCTCTCACACTCCCAATCTCTCTCTCTCACACTCCCAATCTCTCTCTCTCACTCCCAATCTCTCTCTCTCACACTCCCAATCTCTCTCTCTCTCACACTCCCAATCTCTCTCTCTCACACTCCCAATCTCTCTCTCTCTCATACTCCCAATCTCTATCTCTCTCACTCCCAATCTCTCTCTCTCACACTCCCAATCTCTCTCTCTCACACTCCCAATCTCTCTCTCTCGCTCACACTCCCAATCTCTCTCTCTCACACTCCCAATCTCTCTATCTCTCACACTCCCCATCTCTCACTCTCTCACACTCCCAATCTCTCTCTCACTCACACTCCCAATCTCTCTCTTTCACACTCCCAATCTCTCTCTCTCACACTCCCAATCTCTCTCTCTCTCACTCCCAATCTCTCTCTCTCACACTCCCAATCTCTCTCTCTCTCACACTCCCAATCTCTCTCTCTCACACTCCCAATCTCTCTCTCTCTCACACGCCCAATCTCTCTCTCTCACACTCCCAATCTCTCTCTCACACTCCCAATCTCTCTCTCTCACACTCCCAATCTCTCTCTCTCTCACACTCCCAATCTCTCTTACTCTCACTCCCAATCTCTCTATCTCTCACACTCCCAATCTCTCTCTCTCTCACACTCCCAATCTCTCGCTCACTCACACTCCCAATCTCTCTCTCTCACACTCCCAATCTCTCTCTCTCACACTCCCAATCTCTCTCTCTCTCACGCTCCCAATCTCCCTCTCTCACACTCCCAATCCCTCTCTCTCACACTCCCAATCTCTCTCTCTCTCACACTCCCAATCTCTCTCTCTCTCACTCCCAATCTCTCTCTCTCACACTCCCAATCTCTCTCTCTCACACTCCCAATCTCTCTCTCTCTCTCACTCCCAACCTCTCTCTCTCACACTCCCAATCTCTCTCTCTCTCACACTCCCAATCTCTCTCTCTCTCACTCCCAATCTCTCTCTCTCACACTCCCAATCTCTCTCTCTCACACTCCCAATCGCTCTCTCTCACACTCCCAATCTCTCTCTCTCTCACTCCCAATCTCTCTCTCTCTCACACTCCCAATCTCTCTCTCTCTCACACTCCCAATCTCTCTCTCTCACACTCCCAATCTCTCTCTCTCACACTCCCAATCTCTCTCTCTCACACTCCCAATCTCTCTCTCTCTCACACTCCCAATCTCTCTCTCTCACACTCCCAATCTCTCTCTCTCTCACTCCCAGTCTCTCTCTCTCTCACACTCCCAATCTCTATCTCTCACACTCCCAATCTCTCTCTCTCTCTCTCACTCCCAATCTCTCTCTCTCAAACTCCCAATCTCTCTCTCTCTCACACTCCCAATCTCTCTCTCACACTCCCAATCTTTCTCTCTCTCACACACTCCCAATCTCTCTCTCTCTCACACTCCCAATGTCTCTCTCTCACACTCCCAATCTCTCTCTCTCTCTCACACTCCCAATCTCTCTCTCTCTCTCACTCCCAATCTCTCTCTTTCTCACACTCCCAATCTTTCTCTCTCTCTCACACTCCCAATCTCTCTCTCTCTCACACTCCCAATCTCTCTCTCTCTCACACTCCCAATCTCTCTCTCTCACACTCCCAATCTCTCTATCTCTCACACTCCCAATCTCTCACTCTCTCACATTCCCAATCTCTCTCTCTCTCACAGTCCCAATCTCTCTCTCTCACACTCCCAATCTCTCTCTCACTCCCAATCTCTCTATCTCTCACACTCCCAATCTCTCACTCTCTCACACTCCCAATCTCTCTCTCTCTCACACTCCCAATCTCTCTCTCTCACACTCCCAATCTCTCTCTCTCACACTCCCAATCTCTCTCTCTCACTCTCCCAATCTCTCTCTCTCTCACACTCCCAATCTCTCTCTCTCTCACACTCCCAATCCCTCTCTCTCACACTCCCAATCTCTCTCTCTCTCACACTCCCAATCTCTTTCTCTCACACTACCAATCTCTCTCTCTCACACTACCAACCTCTCTCTCTCCCACACTCCCAATCTCTCTCTCTCTCACACTCCCAATCTCTCTCTCTCTCACTCCCAATCTCTCTCTCTCACACTCCCAATCTCTCTCTCTCACACTCCCAATCTCTCTCTCTCTCACTCCCAATCTCTCTCTCTCACACTCCCAATCTATCTCTCTCTCACACTCCCAATCTCTCTCTCTCACACTCCCAATCTCTCTCTCTCATACTCCCAATCTCTCTCTCTCTCACTCCCAATCTCTCTATCTCTCACACTCCCAATCTCTCACTCTCTCACACTCCCAATCTCTCTCTCACTCACACTCCCAATCTCTCTCTCTCACACTCCCAATCTCTCTCTCTCACACTCCCAATCTCTCTCTCTCTCACACTCCCAATCTCTCTCTCTCACACTCCCAATCTCTCTCTCTCACACTCCCAATCTCTCTCTCTCTCACACTCCCAATCTCTCTCTCTCTCACACTCCCAATCTCTCTCTCTCACACTCCCAATCTCTCTCTCTCACACTCCCAATCTCTCTCTCTCTCACACTCCCAATCAGTTCAGTTCAGTTCAGTTCAAATGCTTTATTGGCATGAAAGTTTACAGAGAACCATATTGCCAAAGCTTACATAGCAAAAAGGTACAGTTTTCCAACATTCTGTAGGTGTCAATCGATTTGACATTTGTTGGGTATATACAATATTACTTTTAAACAATATTAATTTTAAACAGTCTTTCTACTTCATTTGGTACGTTCAATATTAATTTTAAACAGTCTTACTTTTAAACAGTCCTCAGGTTGTGACATGTTGTTACATATTTAGCCCCAAGGTATGGTCTGTCTCCTTCTCCTAGGACTAATCTCAATTTTGACAGATCATCCAATTCTTTGAAATCTGGGGTTGTTTGGCTTAGCTTGTTGAATAATATGTTTCTTGATGTGTTGAATTTTTCGCATTTTAGGAGGAAATGCATTTCTGTTTCAACCTCGCCAGCCAGACATTGATCGCATATTCTATTCTCTCTAGGCTGCCAGGATTTCTTGTATCTGCCTTTTTCAATTTCCAGTTGGTGGTCGCTTAGTCTGTACCTGGTGAGGGTCTGTCTCTGTTTTGTGTCTCTGATGGTCGTGAGGTAGTCTGCCAGTTTATATTCTCTTTTTAGGGCCCGGTAACATTCTAATCTGCTTTGGTTTTCGGTTATTTTGTTCCAATGTTCCAGGTAGGTTTCTTTGCATTTTTTAATGATTTGGTTCACTCGGATTGGTGTTTGGACAGCTGTGTTGGTCTGGGGCTGGTCAGGGTCCGGCTGAGTACTTAGTTTCAGTAGCAGCTGACTCAGGGGACTCTTTTCTGGGTTTAGCTCTTGGGTCTGAAAGGCTTTGAAATGAAGGGTGTCTGGGGAGCTAGATTTGAGGTGATTTAGGAAGTTTAGTGCTCGTTTTTGGATGTTTATCAGTGGGTATCTGCCTAGTTCGGCTCTGCATGCATTTGTTGGCGTTTTTCTTTGGGTGCGAAGGATGCTTCGGCAGAATTCTGCATGTAGGGCTTCTATTGTGTGTTTTTCCCATTTAGTGTAGCTTTGGTGATTTAGCGGGCCCCATACTTCACTACCGTACAGTGCAATGGGCAGGATTATGCTGTCAAAAATTTTGAGCCAGATTTTGATTGGGATTTGGATGTTGTAGAATTTTCTTTTTATTGCATATAGGGCTCTTCGGGCTTTTTCTTTTAGTGCATTCACTGCTATGCTGAAGCTCCCTGATGCTGTAATAGTTAGACCAAGGTAGGTGTAGCTCATAGTGTGTCCTATAGTGGTATCACTGAGGGTAAACTGGTATTTGTTTTCCTGACATCTGGGTCTTTTCTGAAAAATCATGATGTTGGTTTTCTTTAGATTTACTGTTAGAGCCCAATTTTGGCAGTATTTGTCGAGTAGGTCTAGTTGTTGCTGTAATCCCTGTTCTGTGGGAGACAGCAGAACCAGGTCGTCCGCATAGAACAGGGACTTCACTTCTCCATCCAGGAGACGGAGACCTGGTGACTCGCTTTGCTCCAGCATGTCTGCTAATTCATTTATGTATATGTTGAACAGGGTCGGGCTCAAATTGCAGCCCTGCCGGACGCCTCTTCTCTGGGTGAAGAAATCGGTGCGTTTGTCTCCAATTTTGACCCCGCATTTGTTTTTCAGATACATTGATTTAATAAGGTCATAGACTTTGCCCCCTATTCCACACTGAAGAAGTTTATAATAGAGCCCTTCGTGCCATATAGAGTCAAAGGCTTTCTTGAAGTCGATGAAACAGGCGAATATTTTCCCATTTTTTGTTTGGTGTTTATGTTTTTCAATGAGGGTGTGAAGGGTATAGATATGGTCGGCGGTGCGGTGTTTTGGAAGAAAGCCTATTTGGTTTTTTCTGAGGATATTATGTTTGTTAAGAAAATCAAGTAATCTACTATTTAGAATACTGCAGAATAACTTCCCTAGACAACTGTTGACACAGATGCCGCGGTAGTTATTTGGGTCTGATTTGTTTCCACTTTTATATATGGGGGAGATTAGTCCTTGGCACCAGATATCGGGAAAACAGCCTAAGCGTAATATGATGTTGAATAGTTTGAGTATCGCACCCTGCATCTCCATATTACTGAACTTTAGCATTTCATTTTTGATGTTGTCTGGGCCACAGGCTTTCTTTAGGTGGAGAGATTTTGTTTTTGTGGCCAGTTCTTTCCATGTGATTGGGGAGTCTAGAGGGTTTTGGTTGTCTTTAATTGTTGCTTCTAATGTGTGGAGTTTTTCTGTGACCTGATGTTGACTTGGGTTTGTTTTGTTTTTTGGGATGTCTTTGTAGAGGTTTTCAAAATGTGTTCTCCAGATGTCGCCATCTTGGATTGGTAATGCTTGCAATTGTGTTGTACTCAGGTTATTCCACATTTCCCAGAATTGTTTTGGATTGGTGGAGTTTTCAATTTCTTCGAGTATTTTGTGGGTATAGTTTTGTGTTTTGTTCCTAATGGTGTGTTTATATCTTTTGAGGGTTTCATTGTATCTAGTACGTAGGTCCGGATTGTTTGGTTGCCGATGCTTTTGGTTTGATATTTTTCTCAGGTCTTTTCTGGCATTTTTGCATTCGTGGTCAAACCATTTCATATTTTTATTTTGTCTTTTTTGATGCTTCCTCTTCTGTTTCACGAGGTCGGCTTTTACAGCTGCCTCATGGAAGATCATGTTTATATCCTCTATGGCCGTGTTTACACCATCTCTGGTGATCTCATATAGATTTTCTTTAAATTTTGAAATTTTACTTGTGAGATCAGGTGAATTTAGTGCTGTGATGAATTTATCTCCACTGTCTGGGGCCCATCTGTATGTCTGGTTTATTTTATGTAGCTTACTGTGTTCCTTTTTTGTGTCTGTAGTTTGGGCAGAACGTTTAAGGTACACATTTATTTGGTTATGGTCTGAGAGGGGGGATTGCTGCCTGACAGTGAATGCGTTGATATCGCAGGGGTCCAGGTCAGTGATTGTATAGTCCACCACACTAGACCCAAGAGTTGAGGAGCATGTGAGTCTCCCTAGGGAGTCCCCTCTGAACCTACCATTAACTATGTACAGGCCTAAGGCTCGGCAGAGTTGCACTACCTCCCTACCGCTTTTATTTATTTCACGATCAAGGTTGTTCCGATTTGCGATGGCTGGTGTGACATCTAAAGGGGTCTCTCACTCCCAATCTCTCTCTCTCTCTCACTCCCAGTCTCTCTCTCTCTATCACACTCCCAATCTCTCTCTCTCTCACACTCCCAATCTCTCTCTCTCATACTCCCAGTCTCTCTCTCTCTCACACTCCCAATCTCTCTCTCTCACACTCCCAATCTCTCTCTCTCACTCCCAATCTCTCTCACTCACACTCCCAATCTCTCTCTCTCTCACACTCCCAATCTCTCTCTCTCACACTCCCAATTTCTCTCTCTCTCACACTCCCAATCTCTATCTCTCACACTCCCAATCTCTCTCTCTCTCACACTCCCAATCTCTCTCTCTCACACTCCCAATCTCTCTCTCTCTCACACTCCCAATCTCTCTCTCTCTCACACTCCCAATCTCTCTCTCTCTCACTCCCAATCTCTCTCTCTCTCTCACTCCCAGTCTCTCTCTCTCTATCACACTCCCAATCTCTCTCTCTCTCACACTCCCAATCTCTCTCTCTCATACTCCCAGTCTCTCTCTCTCTCACACTCCCAATCTCTCTCTCTCACACTCCCAATCTCTCTCTCTCACTCCCAATCTCTCTCTCTCACACTCCCAATCTCTCTCTCTCTCACACTCCCAATCTCTCTCTCTCACACTCCCAATTTCTCTCTCTCTCACACTCCCAATCTCTATCTCTCACACTCCCAATCTCTCTCTCTCTCACACTCCAAATCTCTCTCTCTCACACTCCCAATCTCTCTCTCTCTCACTCCCAGTCTCTCTCTCTCTCACACTCCCAATCTCTCTCTCTCACACTCCCAATCTCTCTCTCTCTCTCACTCCCAATCTCTCTCTCTCACACTCCCAATCTCTCTCTCTCTCACACTCCCAATCTCTCTCTCTCACACTCCCAATCTCTCTCTCTCTCACACTCCCAATCTCTCTCTCTCACACTCCCAATCTCTCTCTCTCACACTCCCAATCTCTCTCTCTCACACTCCCAATCTCTCTCTCTCTCACACTCCCAATCTCTCTCTCTCTCACACTCCCAATCTCTCTTTCTCTCACTCCCAATCTCTCTCTCTCACACTCCCAATCTCTCTCTCTCACACTCCCAATCAGTTCAGTTCAGTTCAGTTCAGTTCAGTTCAAATGCTTTATTGGCATGAAAGTTTACAGAGAACCATATTGCCAAAGCTTACATAGCAAAAAGGTACAGTTTTCCAACATTCTGTAGGTGTCAATCGATTTGACATTTGTTGGGTATATACAATATTACTTTTAAACAATATTAATTTTAAACAGTCTTTCTACTTCATTTGGTACGTTCAATATTAATTTTAAACAGTCTTACTTTTAAACAGTCCTCAGGTTGTGACATGTTGTTACATATTTAGCCCCAAGGTATGGTCTGTCTCCTTCTCCTAGGACTAATCTCAATTTTGACAGATCATCCAATTCCTTGAAATCTGGGGTTGTTTGGCTTAGCTTGTTGAATAATATGTTTCTTGATGTGTTGAATTTTTCGCATTTTAGGAGGAAATGCATTTCTGTTTCAACCTCGCCAGCCAGACATTGATCGCATATTCTATTCTCTCTAGGCTGCCAGGATTTCTTGTATCTGCCTTTTTCAATTTCCAGTTGGTGGTCGCTTAGTCTGTACCTGGTGAGGGTCTGTCTCTGTTTTGTGTCTCTGATGGTCGTGAGGTAGTCTGCCAGTTTATATTCTCTTTTTAGGGCCCGGTAACATTCTAATCTGCTTTGGCTTTCGGTTATTTTGTTCCAATGTTCCAGGTAGGTTTCTTTGCATTTTTTAATGATTTGGTTCACTCGGATTGGTGTTTGGACGGCTGTGTTGGTCTGGGGCTGGTCAGGGTCCGGCTGAGTACTTAGTTTCAGTAGCAGCTGACTCAGGGGACTCTTTTCTGGGTTTAGCTCTTGGGTCTGAAAGGCTTTGAAATGAAGGGTGTCTGGGGAGCTAGATTTGAGGTGATTTAGGAAGTTTAGTGCTCGTTTTTGGATGTTTATTATCAGTGGGTATCTGCCTAGTTCGGCTCTGCATGCATTTGTTGGCGTTTTTCTTTGGGTGCGAAGGATGCTTCGGCAGAATTCTGCATGTAGGGCTTCTATTGTGTGTTTTTCCCATTTAGTGTAGCTATTCCCATTGTGTTCCCATTTTCCCAATCTCTCTCTCTCACACTCCCAATCTCTCTCTCTCTCACTCCCAATCTCTCTCTCTCACACTCCCAATCTCTCTCTCTCACACTCCCAATCTCTCTCTCTCACATTCCCACTCTCTCTCTCTCTCACTCCCAATCTCTCTCTCTCACACTCCCAATCTCTCTCTCTCGCTCACACTCCCAATCTCTCTCTCTCACACTCCCAATCTCTCTATCTCTCACACTCCCAATCTCTCACTCTCTCACACTCCCAATCTCTCTCTCACTCACACTCCCAATCTCTCTCTCTCTCACACTCCCAATCTCTCTCTCTCACACTCCCAATCTCTCTCTCTCACACTCCCAATCTCTCTCTCTCTCACACTCCCAATCTCTCTCTCTCTCACACTCCCAATCTCTCTCTCTCTCACACTCCCAATCTCTCTCTCTCACACTCCCAATCTCTCTCTCTCACACTCCCAATCTCTCTCTCACACTCCCAATCTCTCTCTCTCTCACACTCCCAATCTCTCTCTCTCACACTCCCAATCTCTCTCTCTCTCACACAACCAATCTCTCTCTCTCTCACACTCCCAATCTCTCTCTCTCTCTCACTCCCAATCTCTCTCTCTCTCTCACTCCCAGTCTCTCTCTCTCTATCACACTCCCAATCTCTCTCCCTCTCACACTCCCAATCTCTCTCTCTCATACTCCCAGTCTCTCTCTCTCTCACACTCCCAATCTCTCTCTCTCACACTCCCAATCTCTCTCTCTCTCTCACTCCCAATCTCTCTCTCTCACACTCCCAATCTCTCTCTCTCTCACTCTCCCAATCTCTCTCTCTCTCACACTCCCAATCTCTCTCTCTCTCACTCCCAGTCTCTCTCTCTCTCACACTCCGAATCTCTCTCTCTCACACTCCCAATCTCTCTCTCTCTCACACTCCCAATCTCTCTCTCTCACACTCCCAATCTCTCTCTCTCTCACACGCCCAATCTCTCTCTCTCACACTCCCAATCTCTCTCTCTTACACTCCCAATCTCTCTCTCTCTCACACTCCCAATCTCTCTCTCTCTCACACTCCCAATCTCTCTCTCTCTCACTCCCAATCTCTCTATCTCTCACACTCCCAATCTCTCACTCTCTCACACTCCCAATCTCTCTCTCACTCACACTCCCAATCTCTCTCTCTCACACTCCCAATCTCTCTCTCTCACACTCCCAATCTCTCTCTCTCTCACACTCCCAATCTCTCTCTCTCGCACTCCCAATCTCTCTCTCTCACACTCCCAATCTCTCTCTCTCTCACACTCCCAATCTCTCTCTCTCTCACACTCCCAATCTCTCTCTCTCACACTCCCAATCTCTCTCTCTCACACTCCCAATCTCTCTCTCTCTCACACTCCCAATCTCTCTCTCTCACACTCCCAATCTCTCTCTCTCTCACACTCCCAATCTCTCTCTCTCTCACACTCCCAATCTCTCTCTCTCTCTCACTCCCAATCTCTCTCTCTCTCTCACTCCCAGTCTCTCTCTCTCTATCACACTCCCAATCTCTCTCCCTCTCACACTCCCAATCTCTATCTCTCATACTCCCAGTCTCTCTCTCTCTCACACTCCCAATCTCTCTCTCTCACACTCCCAATCTCTCTCTCTCTCTCACTCCCAATCTCTCTCTCTCACACTCCCAATCTCTCTCTCTCTCACTCTCCCAATCTCTCTCTCTCTCACACTCCCAATCTCTCTCTCTCTCACACTCCCAATCTCTCTCTCTCTCACTCCCAGTCTCTCTCTCTCTCACACTCCGAATCTCTCTCTCTCACACTCCCAATCTCTCTCTCTCTCACACTCCCAATCTCTCTCTCTCACACTCCCAATCTCTCTCTCTCTCACACGCCCAATCTCTCTCTCTCACACTCCCAATCTCTCTCTCTTACACTCCCAATCTCTCTCTCTCTCACACTCCCAATCTCTCTCTCTCTCACACTCCCAATCTCTCTCTCTCTCACTCCCAATCTCTCTATCTCTCACACTCCCAATCTCTCACTCTCTCACACTCCCAATCTCTCCAATTCCAATTCCAATTCCAATTAAAATGCTTTATTGGCATGAAAGTTTACAGAGAACCATATTGCCAAAGCTTACATAGCAAAAAGGTACAGTTTTCCAACATTCTGTAGGTGTCAATCGATTTGACATTTGTTGGGTACATACAATATTACTTTTAAACAATATTAATTTTAAACAGTCTTTTTACTTCATTTGGTACGTTCAATATTAATTTTAAACAGTCTTAATTTTAAACAGTCCTCAGGTTGTGACATGTTGTTACATATTTGGCCCCAAGGTATGGTCTGTCTCCTTCTCCTAGGACTAATCTCAATTTTGACAGATCATCCAATTCCTTGAAATCTGGGGTTGTTTGGCTTAGCTTGTTGAATAATATGTTTCTTGATGTGTTGAATTTTTCGCATTTTAGGAGGAAATGCATTTCTGTTTCAACCTCGCCAGCCAGACATTGATCGCATATTCTATTCTCTCTAGGCTGCCAGGATTTCTTGTATCTGCCTTTTTCAATTTCCAGTTGGTGGTCGCTTAGTCTGTACCTGGTGAGGGTCTGTCTCTGTTTTGTGTCTCTGATGGTCGTGAGGTAGTCTGCCAGTTTATATTCTCTTTTTAGGGCCCGGTAACATTCTAATCTGCTTTGGCTTTCGGTTATTTTGTTCCAATGTTCCAGGTAGGTTTCTTTGCATTTTTTAATGATTTGGTTCACTCGGATTGGTGTTTGGACGGCTGTGTTGGTCTGGGGCTGGTCAGGGTCCGGCTGAGTACTTAGTTTCCGTAGCAGCTGACTCAGGGGACTCTTTTCTGGGTTTAGCTCTTGGGTCTGAAAGGCTTTGAAATGAAGGGTGTCTGGGGAGCTAGATTTGAGGTGATTTAGGAAGTTTAGTGCTCGTTTTTGGATGTTTATTATCAGTGGGTATCTGCCTAGTTCGGCTCTGCATGCACTCTCTCACTCACTCACACTCCCAATCTCTCTCTCTCACACTCCCAATCTCTCTCTCTCACACTCCCAATCTCTCTCTCTCTCACACTCCCAATCTCTCTCTCTCACACTCCCAATCTCTCTCTCTCACACTCCCAATCTCTCTCTCTCTCACACTCCCAATCTCTCTCTCTCTCACACTCCCAATCTCTCTCTCTCTCACACTCCCAATCTCTCTCTCTCACACTCCCAATCTCTCTCTCTCACACTCCCAATCTCTCTCTCTCTCACACTCCCAATCTCTCTCTCTCACACTCCCAATCTCTCTCTCTCTCACACTCCCAATCTCTCTCTCTCTCACACTCCCAATCTCTCTCTCTCTCTCACTCCCAATCTCTCTCTCTCTCTCACTCCCAGTCTCTCTCTCTCTATCACACTCCCAATCTCTCTCCCTCTCACACTCCCAATCTCTCTCTCTCATACTCCAAGTCTCTCTCTCTCTCACACTCCCAATCTCTCTCTCTCACACTCCCAATCTCTCTCTCTCTCTCACTCCAATCTCTCTCTCTCACACTCCCAATCTCTCTCTCTCTCACACTCCCAATCTCTCTCTCTCTCACACTCCCAATATCTCTCTCTCTCACTCCCAGGCTCTCTCTCTCTCACACTCCCAATCTCTCTCTCTCACACTCCCAATCTCTCTCTCTCTCTCTCACTCCCAATCTCTCTCTCTCACACTCCCAATCTCTCTCTCTCTCACACTCCCAATCTCTCTCTCGCACACTCCCAATCACTCTCTCTCTCACACTCCCAATATCTCTCTCTCTCACTCCCAGTCTCTCTCTCTCTCACACTCCCAATCTCTCTCTCTCACACTCCCAATCTCTCTCTCTCTCTCTCACTCCCAATCTCTCTCTCTCACACTCCCAATCTCTCTCTCTCTCACACTCCCAATCTCTCTCTCGCACACTCCCAATCACTCTCTCTCTCACACTCCCAATCTCTCTCTCTCACACTCCCAATCTCTCTCTCTCTCACACTTCCAATCTCTCTCTCTCACACTCCCAATCTCCCTCTCTCACACTCCCAATCCGTCTCTCTCACACTCCCAATCTCTCTCTCTCTCACACTCCCAATCTCTCTCTCTCTCACTCCCAATCTCTCTCTCTCTCACTCCCAATCTCTCTCTCTCACACTCCCAATCTCTCTCTCTCACTCTCCCAATCTCTCTCTCTCTCACTCCCAATCTCTCTCTCTCACACTCCCAATCTCTCTCTCTCTCACACTCCCAATCTCTCTCTCTCTCACTCCCAATCTCTCTCTCTCACACTCCCAATCTCTCTCTCTCACACTCCCAATCTCTCTCTCTCACACTCCCAATCTCTCTCTCTCTCACTCCCAATCTCTCTCTCTCTCACACTCCCAATCTCTCTCTCTCTCTCACACTCCCAGTCTCTCTCTCTCACACTCCCAATCCCTCTCTCTCACACTCCCAATCTCTCTCTCTCTCACTCCCAATCTCTCTCTCTCACACTCCCAATCTCTCTCTCTCTCACACTCCCAATCTCTCTCTCTCACACTCCCAATCTCTCTCTCTCTCACACGCCCAATCTCTCTCTCTCACACTCCCAATCTCTCTCTCTCACACTCCCAATCTCTCTCTCTCTCACACTCCCAATCTCTCTGTCTCTCACACTCCCAATCTCTCTCTCTCTCACTCCCAATCTCTCTATCTCCCACACTCCCAATCACTCACTCTCTCACACTCCCAATCTCTCTCTCACTCACACTCCCAATCTCTCTCTCTCACACTCCCAATCTCTCTCTCTCACACTCCCAATCTCTCTCTCTCTCACACTCCCAATCTCTCTCTCTCACACTCCCAATCTCTCTCTCTCACACTCCCAATCTCTCTCTCTCACACTCCCAATCTCTCTCTCTCTCACACTCCCAATCTCTCTCTCTCACACTCCCAATCTCTCTCTCTCACACTCCCAATCTCTCTCTCTCTCACACTCCCAATCTCTCTCTCTCTCACACTCCCAATCTCTCTCTCTCACGCTCCCAATCTCTCTCTCTCTCACACTCCCAATCTCTCTCTCTCTCACACTCCCAATCTCTCTCTCCCTCTCACTCCCAATCTCTCTCTCTCTCTCACTCCCAGTCTCTCAGTTCAATTCAGTTCAAATGCTTTATTGGCATGAAAGTTTACAGAGAACCATATTGCCAAAGCTTACATAGCAAAAAGGTACAGTTTTCCAACATTCTGTAGGTGTCAATCGATTTGACATTTGTTGGGTATATACAATATTACTTTTAAACAATATTAATTTTAAACAGTCTTTCTACTTCATTTGGTACGTTCAATATTAATTTTAAACAGTCCTCAGGTTGTGACATGTTGTTACATATTTAGCCCCAAGGTATGGTCTGTCGCCTTCTCCTAGGACTAATCTCAATTTTGACAGATCATCCAATTCCTTGAAATCTGGGGTTGTTTGGCTTAGCTTGTTGAATAATATGTTTCTTGATGTGTTGAATTTTTCGCATTTTAGGAGGAAATGCATTTCTGTTTCAACCTCGCCAGCCAGACATTGATCGCATATTCTATTCTCTCTAGGCTGCCAGGATTTCTTGTATCTGCCTTTTTCAATTTCCAGTTGGTGGTCGCTTAGTCTGTACCTGGTGAGGGTCTGTCTCTGTTTTGTGTCTCTGATGGTCGTGAGGTAGTCTGCCAGTTTATATTCTCTTTTTAGGGCCCGGTAACATTCTAATCTGCTTTGGCTTTCGGTTATTTTGTTCCAATGTTCCAGGTAGGTTTCTTTGCATTTTTTAATGATTTGGTTCACTCGGATTGGTGTTTGGACGGCTGTGTTGGTCTGGGGCTGGTCAGGGTCCGGCTGAGTACTTAGTTTCAGTAGCAGCTGACTCAGGGGACTCTTTTCTGGGTTTAGCTCTTGGGTCTGAAAGGCTTTGAAATGAAGGGTGTCTGGGGAGCTAGATTTGAGGTGATTTAGGAAGTTTAGTGCTCGTTTTTGGATGTTTATTATCAGTGGGTATCTGCCTAGTTCGGCTCTGCATGCATTTGTTGGCGTTTTTCTTTGGGTGCGAAGGATGCTTCGGCAGAATTCTGCATGTAGGGCTTCTATTGTGTGTTTTTCCCATTTAGTGTAGCTTTGGTGATTTAGCGGGCCCCATACTTCACTACCGTACAGTGCAATGGGCAGGATTATGCTGTCAAAAATTTTGAGCCAGATTTTGATTGGGATTTGGATGTTGTAGAATTTTCTTTTTATTGCATATAGGGCTCTTCGGGCTTTTTCTTTTAGTGCATTCACTGCTATGCTGAAGCTCCCTGATGCTGTAATAGTTAGACCAAGGTAGGTGTAGCTCATAGTGTGTCCTATAGTGGTATCACTGAGGGTAAACTGGTATTTGTTTTCCTGACATCTGGGTCTTTTCTGAAAAATCATGATGTTGGTTTTCTTTAGATTTACTGTTAGAGCCCAATTTTGGCAGTATTTGTCGAGTAGGTCTAGTTGTTGCTGTAATCCCTGTTCTGTGGGAGACAGCAGAACCAGGTCGTCCGCATAGAACAGGGACTTCACTTCTCCATCCAGGAGACGGAGACCTGGTGACTCGCTTTGCTCCAGCATGTCTGCTAATTCATTTATGTATATGTTGAACAGGGTCAGGCTCAAATTGCAGCCCTGCCGGACGCCTCTTCTCTGGGTGAAGAAATCGGTGCGTTTGTCTCCAATTTTGACCCCGCATTTGTTTTTCAGATACATTGATTTAATAAGGTCATAGACTTTGCCCCCTATTCCACACTGAAGAAGTTTATAATAGAGCCCTTCGTGCCATATAGAGTCAAAGGCTTTCTTGAAGTCGATGAAACAGGCGAATATTTTCCCATTTTTTGTTTGGTGTTTATGTTTTTCAATGAGGGTGTGAAGGGTATAGATATGGTCGGCGGTGCGGTGTTTTGGAAGAAAGCCTATTTGGTTTTTTCTGAGGATATTATGTTTGTTAAGAAAATCAAGTAATCTACTATTTAGAATACTGCAGAATAACTTCCCTAGACAACTGTTGACACAGATGCCGCGGTAGTTATTTGGGTCTGATTTGTTTCCACTTTTATATATGGGGGAGATTAGTCCTTGGCACCAGATATCGGGAAAACAGCCTGAGCGTAATATGATCTCTCTCTATCACACTCCCAATCTCTCTCCCTCTCACACTCCCAATCTCTCTCTCTCATACTCCCAGTCTCTCTCTCTCTCACACTCCCAATCTCTCTCTCTCACACTCCCAATCTCTCTCTCTCTCTCACTCCCAATCTCTCTCTCTCACACTCCCAATCTCTCTCTCTCTCACACTCCAAATCTCTCTCTCTCTCACTCCCAATCTCTCTCTCTCACACTCCCAATCTCTCTCTTTCACACTCCCAATCTCTCTCTCTCACACTCCCAATCTCTCTCTCTCTCACTCCCAATCTCTCTCTCTCACACTCCCAATCTCTCTCTCTCTCACACTCCCAAACACTCTCTCTCACACTCCCAATCTCTCTCTCTCTCACACGCCCAATCTCTCTCTCTCTCACTCCCAATCTCTCTCTCTCACACTCCCAATCTCTCTCTCTCTCACACTCCCAATCTCTCTCTCTCTCACACTCCCAATCTCTCTCTCTCTCACTCCCAATCTCTCTCTCTCACACTCACAATCTCTCTCTCTCACACTCCCAATCTCTCTCTCTCTCACACTCCCAATCTCTCTCTCTCACACTCCCAATCTCTCTCTCTCACACTCCCAATCTCTCTCTCTCTCACACTCCCAATCTCTCTCTCTCTCACACTCCCAATCTCTCTCTCTCACACTCCCAATCTCTCTCTCTCTCACACTCCCAATCTCTCTCTCTCTCACACTCCCAATCTCTCTCTCTCACACTCCCAATCTCTCTCTCTCTCACACTCCCAATCTCTCTCTCTCTCACACTCCCAATCTCTCTCTCTCTCTCACTCCCAATCTCTCTCTCTCTCACTCCCAGTCTCTCTCTTTCTATCACACTCCCAATCTCTCTCCCTCTCACACTCCCAATCTCTCTCTCTCATACTCCCAGTCTCTCTCTCTCTCACACTCCCAATCTCTCTCTCTCACACTCCCAATCTCTCTCTCTCTCTCACTCCCAATTTCTCTCTCTCACACTCCCAATCTCTCTCTCTCTCACACTCCCAATCTCTCTCTCTCTCACACTCCCAATCTCTCTCTCTCTCACTCCCAGTCTCTCTCTCTCTCACACTCCCAATCTCTCTCTCTCACACTCCCAATCTCTCTCTCTCTCACACTCCCAATCTCTCTCTCTCACACTCCCAATCTCTCTCTCTCTCACACGCCCAATCTCTCTCTCTCACACCCCCAATCTCTCTCTCTCACACTCCCAATCTCTCTCTCTCTCACACTCCCAATCTCTCTCTCTCTCACACTCCCAATCTCTCTCTCTCTCACTCCCAATCTCTCTATCTCTCACACTCCCAATCTCTCACTCTCTCACACTCCCAATCTCTCTCTCACTCACACTCCCAATCTCTCTCTCTCACACTCCCAATCTCTCTCTCTCACACTCCCAATCTCTCTCTCTCTCACACTCCCAATCTCTCTCTCTCACACTCCCAATCTCTCTCTCTCTCACACTCCCAATCTCTCTCTCTCTCACACTCCCAATCTCTCTCTCTCTCACACTCCCAATCTCTCTCTCTCTCACACTCCCAATCTCTGTCTCTCACACTCCCAATCTCTCTCTCTCACACTCCCAATCTCTCTCTCTCTCACACTCCCAATCTCTCTCTCTCTCACACTCCCAATCTCTCTCTCTCTCTCACTCCCAATCTCTCTCTCTCTCTCACTCCCAGTCTCTCTCTCTCTATCACACTCCCAATCTCTCTCCCTCTCACACTCCCAATCTCTCTCTCTCATACTCCAAGTCTCTCTCTCTCTCACACTCCCAATCTCTCTCTCTCACACTCCCAATCTCTCTCTCTCTCTCACTCCAATCTCTCTCTCTCACACTCCCAATCTCTCTCTCTCTCACACTCCCAATCTCTCTCTCTCTCACACTCCCAATCTCTCTCTCTCTCACTCCCAGTATCTCTCTCTCTCTCACACTCCCAATCTCTCTCTCTCTCACACTCCCAATCTCTCTCTCTCACACTCCCAATCTCTCTCTCTCACACTCCCAATCTCTCTCTCTCACACTCCCAATCTCTCTCTCTCTCACTCCCAATCTCTCTCTCTCACACTCCCAGTCTCTCTCTCTCACACTCCCAATCTCTCTCTCTCTCTCACACTCCCAATCTCTCTCTCTCTCACTCCAAATCTCTCTCTCTCACACTCCCAATCTCTCTCTCTCACACTCCCAATCTATCTCTCTCACACTCCCAATCTCTCTCTCTCTCACACTCCCAATCTCTCTCTCTCAGACTCCCAATCTCTCTCTCTCACACACTCACAATATCTCTCTCTCTCACACTCCCAATCCAATTCCAATTCCAATTCCAATTAAAATGCTTTATTGGCATGAAAGTTTACAGAGAACCATATTGCCAAAGCTTACATAGCAAAAAGGTACAGTTTTCCAACATTCTGTAGGTGTCAATCGATTTGACATTTGTTGGGTACATACAATATTACTTTTAAACAATATTAATTTTAAACAGTCTTTGTACTTCATTTGGTACGTTCAATATTAATTTTAAACAGTCTTAATTTTAAACAGTCCTCAGGTTGTGACATGTTGTTACATATTTGGCCCCAAGGTATGGTCTGTCTCCTTCTCCTAGGACTAATCTCAATTTTGACAGATCATCCAATTCCTTGAAATCTGGGGTTGTTTGGCTTAGCTTGTTGAATAATATGTTTCTTGATGTGTTGAATTTTTCGCATTTTAGGAGGAAATGCATTTCTGTTTCAACCTCGCCAGCCAGACATTGATCGCATATTCTATTCTCTCTAGGCTGCCAGGATTTCTTGTATCTGCCTTTTTCAATTTCCAGTTGGTGGTCGCTTAGTCTGTACCTGGTGAGGGTCTGTCTCTGTTTTGTGTCTCTGATGGTCGTGAGGTAGTCTGCCAGTTTATATTCTCTTTTTTAGGGCCCGGTAACATTCTAATCTGCTTTGGCTTTCGGTTATTTTGTTCCAATGTTCCAGGTAGGTTTCTTTGCATTTTTTAATGATTTGGTTCACTCGGATTGGTGTTTGGGCGGCTGTGTTGGTCTGGGGCTGGTCAGGGTCCGGCTGAGTACTTAGTTTCCGTAGCAGCTGACTCAGGGGACTCTTTTCTGGGTTTAGCTCTTGGGTCTGAAAGGCTTTGAAATGAAGGGTGTCTGGGGAGCTAGATTTGAGGTGATTTAGGAAGTTTAGTGCTCGTTTTTGGATGTTTATTATCAGTGGGTATCTACCTAGTTCGGCTCTGCATGCATTTGTTGGCGTTTTCCTTTGGGTGCGAAGGATGCTTCGGCAGAATTCTGCATGTAGGGCTTCTATTGTATGTTTTTCCCATTTAGTGTAGCTTTGGTGATTTAGCGGGCCCCATACTTCACTACCGTACAGTGCAATGGGCAGGATTATGCTGTCAAATATTTTGAGCCAGATTTTGCTTGGGATTTGGATGTTGTAGAATTTTCTTTTTATTGCATATAGGGCTCTTCGGGCTTTTTCTTTTAGTGCATTCACTGCTATGCTGAAGCTCCCTGATGCTGTAATAGTTAGACCAAGGTAGGTGTAGCTCATAGTGTGTCCTATAGTGATATCACTGAGGGTAAACTGGTATTTGTTTTCCTGACATCTGGGCCTTTTTTGAAAAATCATGATGTTGGTTTTCTTTAGATTTACTGTTAGAGCCCAATTTTGGCAGTATTTGTCGAGTAGGTCTAGTTGTTGCTGTAATCCCTGTTCTGTGGGAGACAGCAGAACCAGGTCGTCCGCATAGAACAGGGATTTCACTTCTCCATCTAGGAGACGGAGACCTGGTGACTCGCTTTGCTCCAGCATGTCTGCTAATTCATTTATGTATATGTTGAACAGGGTCGGGCTCAAATTGCAGCCCTGCCGGACGCCTCTTCTCTGGGTGAAGAAATCGGTGCGTTTGTCTCCAATTTTGACCCCGCATTTGTTTTTCAGATACATTGATTTAATAAGGTCATAGACTTTGCCCCCTATTCCACATTGAAGAAGTTTATAATAGAGCCCTTCGTGCCATATAGAGTCAAAGGCTTTCTTGAAGTCGATGAAACAGGCGAATATTTTCCCATTTTTTGTTTGGTGTATATGTTTTTCAATGAGGGTGTGAAGGGTATAGATATGGTCGGCGGTGCGGTGTTTTGGAAGAAAGCCTATTTGGTTTTTTCTGAGGATATTATGTTTGTTAAGAAAATCAAGTAATCTACTATTTAGAATACTGCAGAATAACTTCCCTAGACAACTGTTGACACAGATGCCGCGGTAGTTATTTGGGTCTGATTTGTTTCCGCTTTTATATATGGGGGAGATTAGTCCTTGGCACCAGATATCGGGAAAACAGCCTGAACGTAATATGATGTTGAATAATTTGAGTACCGCACCCTGCATCTCCATATTGCTGAACTTGAGCATTTCATTTTTGATGTTGTCTGGGCCACAGGCTTTCTTTAGGTGGAGAGATTTTGTTTTTGTGGCCATTTCTTTCCATGTGATTGGGGAGTCTAGAGGGTTTTGGTTGTCTTTGATTGTTGCTTCTAATGTGTGGAGTTTTTCTGTGACCTGATGTTGACTTGGGTTTGTTTCGTTTATTGGGATGTCTTTGTAGAGGTTTTCAAAATGTGTTCTCCAGATGTCGCCATCTTGGATTGGTAATGCTTGCAATTGTGTTGTACTCAGGTTATTCCACATTTCCCAGAATTGTTTTGGGTTGGTGGAGTTTTCAATTTCTTCTAGTATTTTGTGGGTATAGTTTTGTGTTTTGTTCCTAATGGTGTGTTTATATCTTTTGAGGGTTTCATTGTATCTAGTACGTAGGTCCGGATTGTTTGGTTGGCGATGCTTTTGGTTTGATATTTTTCTCAGGTCTTTTCTGGCATTTTTGCATTCGTGGTCAAACCATTTCTTATTTTTATTTTGTCTTTTGTGACTCTTCCTCTTCTGTTTCACGAGGTCGGCTTTTACAGCTGCCTCATGAAAGATCATATTTATATCCTCTATGGCCATGTTTACCCCATCTCTGGTGATCTCATATAGATTTTCTTTAAATTTTGAAATTTTACTTGTGAGATCAGGTGAATTTAGTGCTGTGATGAATTTATCTCCACTGTCTGGGGCCCATCTGTATGTCTGGTTTATTTTATGTAGCTTACTGGGTTCCTTTTTTGTGTCTGTAGTTTGGGCAGAAAGTTTAAGGTACACATTTATTTGGTTATGGTCTGAGAGGGGGGATTGCTGCCTGACAGTGAATGCGTTGATATCGCAGGGGTCCAGGTCAGTGATTGTATAATCCACCACACTAGACCCAAGAGTTGAGGAATATGTGAGTCTCCCTAAGGAGTCCCCTCTGAACCTACCGTTAACTATGTACAGGCCTAAGGCTCGGCAGAGTTGCACTACCTCCCTACCGCTTTTATTTATTTCACAATCGAGGTTGTTTCGGTTTGCGATGGCTGGTGTGACATATAGAGGGGTCTGGCCAAACACATGGTTGTTGCCCTGTGGGTCTATGAAGTCAGGTTCACATCCTGTCCTTGCATTTAGGTCCCCACATAGTAGCACCTTTCCTTGGGCCTGGAAATGGCTGATTTCCATGTGGAGAGTGTCAAATATCTCCTCTTCAAAATATGGCGATTCTATTGGAGGTATGTAGATCGCACATAAGTAAACATCGTTTTTTTCTATTCCTATATTTTTATCTAATTTTAGCCATACGTGTGATTTTCCCTGTTTTATCGGTGAGATGTGTTTGTTCAGTTCTCCTTTATACCACACCAGGATTCCCCCGGAGGTTCTGCCCTTGCGTGTCTTAATGTTCTTTACTGAAGGCACAATAATTTCATGGTACATTGGGGGACAGTGGGTCGGCATGTCCTTTTGGCACCATGTTTCTGTTAACACAATTATATCAATGTCTTTTATAGCTTTTAGGAATTCAGGGTCTGTACTCTTCATCCCAAAAGTTGAGGAGCGGAGGCCCTGGATATTCCAGCAGCTTATGTGGAAAGAACGCATTTATATAGTTCAATAAAACGAAATAAAATGGACCTATTTTGTGGGATGAGTGTGGAAACACTATTTTCTATAATGCTAAATGATGATTTAGTATAAATTTCATGAGGCATGCACATATATCTATCTAATAGTAGTAATAATACTGATAAGATAACAATAATGATAATGATAAATAACAATATTAATAATTTCTCCGGCTTTCTATCAGGCTGTTCAGCATCGTCATGATCTTTCTCAGTTCTTGGTCTACAGTCTGTGGTCTAGAGGGGGGTCTTGGGTTCTGTTGTTGGTTTTGTAAAGGGGGGTGGGGGACATTGGTGGTCCTGTTTGGGTTACGGCTCCCAATGGTAGAGGGGGTGGGAGGGCTGCGTCTTTTGGCAGTGTTTATGAGGTTTTTTGCAAAGACCCACATCCGCTGTTTGAGTAGATGTATTTCGTCATAGAGGTCCCTTGTGTTGATGTTTGGATGATGGGCCAGGTAAACGTTGGGGAAGACAGAACATCTCGTGTCGATCTCCCTGTTGGTGTTGTGGATTATATAGGCTGGGGTGTCCTTTCTGGGCAGTAGTGTGGAGATCACGATCCGCGCCTCGGGGAATTCCTTGCTGGCCTTTTCCGCCATCCTGCTCACCGCCCTAGCAGTGCCTTCCCGTAGGGTGCGTAGGTCGTTTGTGCCTGTGTGGATCACAAGCCATTTGGGGCTTCCAAGGGATTCTTTGTTCAGGATCTTCATTGCATGTTCTGTGTTGCTGCACCATTTTTTCAGGACTTGATGACCTGGGAACAGCCTCTGGGGGTCCAGAAACTTTCCGTTGGAGTCGGTCAGCAGGACTGCCTGAGGGGCTGGTTTTTCAGACTGGGTAGCAGTAGTCTGGGCAGGACTCGACTGATGGCTGGTTGTTGGCTGGGTTTCTGGGATATGTTGTGTGGCAGGAGCGGGGTTTGAGGCTTTCGGTGTGTCCTCGTGTGGGGGGGCATCTGACGGGTTCTGCGTCCCTGTGTGTGAGGACTGGGTAGCGGTAGTCTGGGCAGGACTCGACTGAGGGCTGGTTGTTGGCTGGGTTTCTGTGGTGAGCTGTGTGGCAGGAGCGGGTTTGTGGCTTTCGGTGTGTCCTCGTGTGGGGTGGCATCCGACGGGTTCTGTGTCCTTGTGTGTGTTGTTTTTTGGACCTTAAGAGGTTTGTGTTGCCTGCTGATCTCTCTCTCTCTCTCACTCCCAATCTCTCTCTCACTCACACTCCCAATCTCTCTCTCTCTCACACTCCCAATCCCTCCCTCTCACACTCCCAATCTCTCTCTCTCTCACACTCCCAATTTCTCTCTCTCTCTCACACTCCCAATCTCTCTCTCTCACACACTCCCAATCTCTCTCTCTCACACTCCCAATCTCTCTCTCTCTCACACTCCCAATCTCTCTCTCTCACACTCCCAATCTCTCTCTCTCTCACACTCCCAATCTCTCTCTCTCACACTCCCAATCTCCCTCTCTCTCACACTCCCAATCTCTCTCTCTCTCTCACACTCCCAATCTCTCTCTCACACACTCCCAATCTCTCTCTCTCTCACACTCCCAATCCCTCCCTCTCACACTCCCAATCTCTCTCTCTCTCACACTCCCAATTTCTCTCTCTCTCTCACACTCCCAATCTCTCTCTCTCACACACTCCCAATCTCTCTCTCTCACACTCCCAATCTCTCTCTCTCTCACACTCCCAATCTCTCTCTCTCACACTCCCAATCTCTCTCTCTCTCACACTCCCAATCTCTCTCTCTCACACTCCCAATCTCCTCTCTCTCACACTCCCAATCTCTCTCTCTCTCTCACACTCCCAATCTCTCTCTCTCACACTCCCAATCTCTCTCTCTCTCTCTCACACTCCCAATCTCTCTCTCTCATACTCCCAGTCTCTCTCTCTCTCACACTCCCAATCTCTCTCTCTCACACTCCCAATCTCTCTCTCTCTCACTCCCAATCTCTCTCTCTCACACTCCCAATCTCTCTCTCTCAGCACTCCAAATCTCTCTCTCTCTCACTCCCAATCTCTCTCTCTCACACTCCCAATCTCTCTCTTTCACACTCCCAATCTCTCTCTCTCACACTCCCAATCTCTCTCTCTCTCACTCCCAATCTCTCTCTCTCACACTCCCAATCTCTCTCTCTCTCACACTCCCAAACACTCTCTCTCACACTCCCAATCTCTCTCTCTCTCACACGCGCAATCTCTCTCTCTCTCACTCCCAATCTCTCTCTCTCACACTCCCAATCTCTCTCTCTCTCACACTCCCAATCTCTCTCTCTCTCACACTCCCAATCTCTCTCTCTCTCACTCCCAATCTCTCTCTCTCACACTCACAATCTCTCTCTCTCACACTCCCAATCTCTCTCTCTCACACTCCCAATCTCTCTCTCTCACACTCCCAATCTCTCTCTCTCACACTCCCAATCTCTCTCTCTCTCACACTCCAATCTCTCTCTCTCTCACACTCCAATCTCTCTCTCTCACACTCCAATCTCTCTCTCTCACACTCCCAATCTCTCTCTCTCTCACACTCCAATCTCTCTCTCTCACACTCCCAATCTCTCTCTCTCTCTCACTCCCAATCTCTCTCTCTCTCACACTCCCAATCTCTCTCTCTCTCTCACTCCCAATCTCTCTCTTTCTATCACACTCCCAATCTCTCTCCCTCTCACACTCCCAATCTCTCTCTCTCATACTCCCAGTCTCTCTCTCTCTCACACTCCCAATCTCTCTCTCTCACACTCCCAATCTCTCTCTCTCTCTCACTCCCATTTCTCTCTCTCACACTCCCAATCTCTCTCTCTCTCACACTCCCAATCTCTCTCTCTCTCACACTCCCAATCTCTCTCTCTCTCACTCCCAGTCTCTCTCTCTCACACTCCCAATCTCTCTCTCTCACACTCCCAATCTCTCTCTCTCTCACACTCCCAATCTCTCTCTCTCACACTCCCAATCTCTCTCTCTCTCACACGCCCAATCTCTCTCTCTCACACACCCAATCTCTCTCTCTCACACTCCCAATCTCTCTCTCTCTCACACTCCAATCTCTCTCTCTCTCACACTCCCAATCTCTCTCTCTCTCACTCCCAATCTCTCTTCTCTCACACTCCCAATCTCTCACTCTCTCACACTCCCAATCTCTCTCTCACTCACACTCCAATCTCTCTCTCACACTCCCAATCTCTCTCTCTCACACTCCCAATCTCTCTCTCTCTCACACTCCCAATCTCTCTCTCTCACACTCCCATCTCTCTCTCACACTCCAATCTCTCTCTCTCTCACACTCCCAATCTCTCTCTCTCTCACAATCCCAATCTCTCTCTCTCACATCCAATCTCTCTCTCTCACACTCCCAATCTCTCTCTCTCTCACACTCCCAATCTCTCTCTCTCTCACACTCCCAATCTCTCTCTCTCACACTCCCAATCTCTCTCTCTCTCACTCCCAATCTCTCTCTCTCTCACACTCCCAATCTCTCTCTCTCTCACACTCCCAATCTCTCTCTCTCTCTCACTCCCAGTCTCTCTCTCTCTATCACACTCCCAATCTCTCTCCTCTCACACTCCCAATCTCTCTCTCTCATACTCCAAGTCTCTCTCTCTCTCACACTCCAATCTCTCTCTCTCACACTCCCATCTCTCTCTCTCTCTCACTCAATCTCTCTCTCTCACACTCCCAATCTCTCTCTCTCACACTCCCAATCTCTCTCTCTCTCACACTCCAATCTCTCTCTCTCTCACTCCAGTATCTCTCTCTCTCTCACACTTCCCAATCTCTCTCTCTCTCACACTCCCAATCTCTCTCTCTCACACTCCAATCTCTCTCTCTCACACTCCAATCTCTCTCTCTCACACTCCCAATCTCTCTCTCTCTCACTCCCATCTCTCTCTCTCACACTCCCAGTCTCTCTCTCTCACACTCCCAATCTCTCTCTCTCTCACACTCCCAATCTCTCTCTCTCTCACTCCAATCTCTCTCTCTCACACTCCCAATCTCTCTCTCTCACACTCCCAATCTATCTCTCTCACACTCCCAATCTCTCTCTCTCTCACACTCCCAATCTCTCTCTCTCAGACTCCCAATCTCTCTCTCTCACACACTCACAATATCTCTCTCTCTCACAATATCTCTCTCTCTCACACTCCCAATCTCTCTCTCTCTCCACTCTCCCAATCTCTCTCTCTCTCTCACACTCCCAATCTCTCTCTCTCTCACACTCCCAATCTCTCTCTCTCTCACACTCCCAATCTCTCTCTCTCTCACACTCCCAATCTCTCCTCTCTCACACTCCCAATCTCTCTCTCTCACACACTCCCAATCTCTCTCTCTCACACTCCCAATCTCTCTCTCTCTCACACTCCCAATCTCTCTCTCTCACACTCCCAATCTCTCCTCTCTCTCACACTCCCAATCTCTCTCTCTCTCACACTCCCAATCTCTCTCTCTCACTCTCCAATCTCTCTCTCTCTCTCACACTCCCAATCTCTCTCTCTCACACTCCCAATCTCTCTCTCTCACACTCCCAATCTCTCTCTCTCTCTCTCAAACTCCCAATCTCTCTCTCTCTCACACTCCCAATCTCTCTCTCTCTCACACTCCCAATCTCTCTCTCTCTCTCAATCTCTCTCTCTCTCATACACCCAATCTCTCTTTCTCACACTCCCAATCTCTCTCTCTCACACTCCCAATCTCTCTCTCTCTCACTCCCAATCTCTCTCTCTCTCATACTCCCAATCTCTCTCTCTCTCACACTCCCAATCTCTCTCTCTCTCACTCCCAATCTCTCTCTCTCATACTCCCAATCTCTCTCTCTCACACTCCCAATCTCTCTCTCTCACACACTCCCAGTCTCTCTCTCTCTCTCTCACTCCCAATCTCTCTCTCTCACACTCCCAATCTCTCTCCCTCTCTCTCACACTCCCAATCTCTCTCTCTCACACTCCCAGTCTCTCTCTCTCTCACTCACACTCCCATCTCTCTCTCTCACACTCCCAATCTCTCTCTCTCTCACACTCCCAAACTCTCTCTCTCTCACACTCCCAATCTCTCTCTCTCACACTCCCAATCTCTCTCTCTCACACTCCCAGTCTCTCTCTCTCACACTCCCAGTCTCTCTCTCTCTCTCTCACTCCCAATCTCTCTCTCACACTCCCAATCTCTCTCTCTCTCATACTCCCAATCTCTCTCTCTCACACTCCCAATCTCTCTCTCTCTCACACTCCCAATCTCTCTCTCTCTCACACTCCCAATCTCTCTCTCTCTCACACTCCCAATCTCTCTCTCTCACACTCCCAATCTCTCTCTCTCTCTCAATCTCTCTCTCTCTCTTACTCCCAATCTCTCTTTCTCACACTCCCAATCTCTCTCTCTCACACTCCCAATCTCTCTCTCTCTCACTCCCAATCTCTCTCTCTCTCATACTCCCAATCTCTCTCTCTCTCACACTCCCAATCTCTCTCTCTCACTCCCAATCTCTCTCTCTCATACTCCCAATCTCTCTCTCTCACACTCCCAATCTCTCTCTCTCACACACTCCCAGTCTCTCTCTCTCTCTCTCACTCCCAATCTCTCTCTCTCACACTCCCAATCTCTCTCCCTCTCTCTCACACTCCCAATCTCTCTCTCTCTGACTCCCAATCTCTCTCTCACACTCCCAATCTCTCTCTCTCTCATACTCCCAATCTCTCTCTCTCACACTCCCAATCTCTCTCTCTCGCACTCCCAGTCTCTCTCTCTCTCTCACTCCCAATCTCTCTCTCACACTCCCAATCTCTCTCTCTCTCATACTCCCAATCTCTCTCTCTCACACTCCCAGTCTCTCTCTCTCTCTCACACTCCCAGTCTCTCTCTCGCTCTCACTCCCAATCTCTCTCTCTCTCACTCCCAATCTCTCTCTCTCTCACACTCCCACTCTCTCTCTCTCTCTCACACTCCCAATCTCTCTCTCTCTCACACTCCCAATCTCTCACTCTCTCACACTCCCAATCTCTCTCTCACTCACACTCCCAATCTCTCTCTCTCACACTCCCAATCTCTCTCTCTCACACTCCCAATCTCTCTCTCTCTCACACTCCCAATCTCTCTCTCTCACACTCCCAATCTCTCTCTCTCACACTCCCAATCTCTCTCTCTCTCACACTCCCAATCTCTCTCTCTCTCACAATCCCAATCTCTCTCTCTCACACTCCCAATCTCTCTCTCTCACACTCCCAATCTCTCTCTCTCTCACACTCCCAATCTCTCTCTCTCTCACACTCCCAATCTCTCTCTCTCACACTCCCAATCTCTCTCTCTCTCACACTCCCAATCTCTCTCTCTCTCACACTCCCAATCTCTCTCTCTCTCTCACTCCCAATCTCTCTCTCTCTCTCACTCCCAGTCTCTCTCTCTCTATCACACTCCCAATCTCTCTCCCTCTCACACTCCCAATCTCTCTCTCTCATACTCCAAGTCTCTCTCTCTCTCACACTCCCAATCTCTCTCTCTCACACTCCCAATCTCTCTCTCTCTCTCACTCCAATCTCTCTCTCTCACACTCCCAATCTCTCTCTCTCTCACACTCCCAATCTCTCTCTCTCTCACACTCCCAATCTCTCTCTCTCACTCCCAGTATCTCTCTCTCTCTCACACTCCCAATCTCTCTCTCTCACACTCCCAATCTCTCTCTCTCACACTCCCAATCTCTCTCTCTCACACTCCCAATCTCTCTCTCTCTCACTCCCAATCTCTCTCTCTCACACTCCCAGTCTCTCTCTCTCACACTCCCAATCTCTCTCTCTCTCTCACACTCCCAATCTCTCTCTCTCTCACTCCAAATCTCTCTCTCTCACACTCCCAATCTCTCTCTCTCACACTCCCAATCTATCTCTCTCACACTCCCAATCTCTCTCTCTCTCACACTCCCAATCTCTCTCTCTCAGACTCCCAATCTCTCTCTCACACACTCACAATATCTCTCTCTCTCACACTCCCAATCTCTCTCTCTCTCACTCCCAATCTCTCTCTCTCTCACACTCCCAATCTCTCTCTCTCTCACACTCCCAATCTCTCCCTCTCACACTCCCAATCTCTCTCTCTCTCACACTCCCAATTTCTCTCTCTCTCTCACACTCCCAATCTCTCTCTCTCACACACTCCCAATCTCTCTCTCTCACACTCCCAATCTCTCTCTCTCTCACACTCCCAATCTCTCTCTCTCACACTCCCAATCTCTCTCTCTCTCACACTCCCAATCTCTCTCTCTCACACTCCCAATCTCCCTCTCTCTCACACTCCCAATCTCTCTCTCTCTCTCACACTCCCAATCTCTCTCTCTCACACTCCCAATCTCTCTCTCTCTCTCTCACACTCCCAATCTCTCTCTCTCACACTCCCAATCTCTCTCTCTCTCACACTCCCAATCTCTCTCTCTCTCACACTCCCAATCTCTCTCTCTCTCTCTCACACTCCCAATCTCTCTCTCTCTCACACTCCCAATCTCTCTCTCTCTCACACTCCCAATCTCTCTCTCTCTCTCAATCTCTCTCTCTCTCATACACCCAATCTCTCTTTCTCACACTCCCAATCTCTCTCTCTCACACTCCCAATCTCTCTCTCTCTCACTCCCAATCTCTCTCTCTCTCATACTCCCAATCTCTCTCTCTCTCACACTCCCAATCTCTCTCTCTCTCACTCCCAATCTCACTCTCTCACACTCCCAATCTCTCTCTCACTCACACTCCCAATCTCTCTCTCTCACACTCCCAATCTCTCTCTCTCACACTCCCAATCTCTCTCTCTCTCACACTCCCAATCTCTCTCTCTCACACTCCCAATCTCTCTCTCTCACACTCCCAATCTCTCTCTCTCTCACACTCCCAATCTCTCTCTCTCTCACAATCCCAATCTCTCTCTCTCACACTCCCAATCTCTCTCTCTCACACTCCCAATCTCTCTCTCTCTCACACTCCCAATCTCTCTCTCTCTCACACTCCCAATCTCTCTCTCTCACACTCCCAATCTCTCTCTCTCTCACACTCCCAATCTCTCTCTCTCTCACACTCCCAATCTCTCTCTCTCTCTCACTCCCAATCTCTCTCTCTCTCTCACTCCCAGTCTCTCTCTCTCTATCACACTCCCAATCTCTCTCCCTCTCACACTCCCAATCTCTCTCTCTCATACTCCAAGTCTCTCTCTCTCTCACACTCCCAATCTCTCTCTCTCACACTCCCAATCTCTCTCTCTCTCTCACTCCAATCTCTCTCTCTCACACTCCCAATCTCTCTCTCTCTCACACTCCCAATCTCTCTCTCTCTCACACTCCCAATCTCTCTCTCTCTCACTCCCAGTATCTCTCTCTCTCTCACACTCCCAATCTCTCTCTCTCACACTCCCAATCTCTCTCTCTCACACTCCCAATCTCTCTCTCTCACACTCCCAATCTCTCTCTCTCTCACTCCCAATCTCTCTCTCTCACACTCCCAGTCTCTCTCTCTCACACTCCCAATCTCTCTCTCTCTCTCACACTCCCAATCTCTCTCTCTCTCACTCCAAATCTCTCTCTCTCACACTCCCAATCTCTCTCTCTCACACTCCCAATCTATCTCTCTCACACTCCCAATCTCTCTCTCTCTCACACTCCCAATCTCTCTCTCTCAGACTCCCAATCTCTCTCTCACACACTCACAATATCTCTCTCTCTCACACTCCCAATCTCTCTCTCTCTCACTCCCAATCTCTCTCTCTCTCACACTCCCAATCTCTCTCTCTCTCACACTCCCAATCTCTCCCTCTCACACTCCCAATCTCTCTCTCTCTCACACTCCCAATTTCTCTCTCTCTCTCACACTCCCAATCTCTCTCTCTCACACACTCCCAATCTCTCTCTCTCACACTCCCAATCTCTCTCTCTCTCACACTCCCAATCTCTCTCTCTCACACTCCCAATCTCTCTCTCTCTCACACTCCCAATCTCTCTCTCTCACACTCCCAATCTCCCTCTCTCTCACACTCCCAATCTCTCTCTCTCTCTCACACTCCCAATCTCTCTCTTTCACACTCCAATCTCTCTCTCTCTCTCTCACACTCCCAATCTCTCTCTCTCACACTCCCAATCTCTCTCTCTCTCACACTCCCAATCTCTCTCTCTCTCACACTCCCAATCTCTCTCTCTCTCTCTCACACTCCCAATCTCTCTCTCTCTCACACTCCCAATCTCTCTCTCTCTCACACTCCCAATCTCTCTCTCTCTCTCAATCTCTCTCTCTCTCATACACCCAATCTCTCTTTCTCACACTCCCAATCTCTCTCTCTCACACTCCCAATCTCTCTCTCTCTCACTCCCAATCTCTCTCTCTCTCATACTCCCAATCTCTCTCTCTCTCACACTCCCAATCTCTCTCTCTCTCACTCCCAATCTCTCTCTCTCATACTCCCAATCTCTCTCTCTCACACTCCCAATCTCTCTCTCTCACACACTCCCAGTCTCTCTCTCTCTCTCTCACTCCCAATCTCTCTCTCTCACACTCCCAATCTCTCTCCCTCTCTCTCACACTCCCAATCTCTCTCTCTCACACTCCCAGTCTCTCTCTCTCTCACTCACACTCCCAATCTCTCTCTCTCACACTCCCAATCTCTCTCTCTCTCACACTCCCAAACTCTCTCTCTCTCACACTCCCAATCTCTCTCTCTCACACTCCCAATCTCTCTCTCTCACACTCCCAGTCTCTCTCTCTCACACTCCCAGTCTCTCTCTCTCTCTCTCACTCCCAATCTCTCTCTCACACTCCCAATCTCTCTCTCTCTCATACTCCCAATCTCTCTCTCTCACACTCCCAATCTCTCTCTCTCTCACACTCCCAATCTCTCTCTCTCACACTCCCAATCTCTCTCTCTCTCTCAATCTCTCTCTCTCTCTTACTCCCAATCTCTCTTTCTCACACTCCCAATCTCTCTCTCTCACACTCCCAATCTCTCTCTCTCTCACTCCCAATCTCTCTCTCTCTCATACTCCCAATCTCTCTCTCTCTCACACTCCCAATCTCTCTCTCTCACTCCCAATCTCTCTCTCTCATACTCCCAATCTCTGTCTCTCACACTCCCAATCTCTCTCTCTCACACACTCCCAGTCTCTCTCTCTCTCTCTCACTCCCAATCTCTCTCTCTCACACTCCCAATCTCTCTCCCTCTCTCTCACACTCCCAATCTCTCTCTCACACTCCCAATCCAATTTCCAATTTTTCCAATTCCAATTAAAATGCTTTATTGGCATGAAAGTTTACAGAGAACCATATTGCCAAAGCTTACATAGCAAAAAGGTACAGTTTTCCAACATTCTGTAGGTGTCAATCGATTTGACATTTGTTGGGTACATACAATATTACTTTTAAACAATATTAATTTTAAACAGTCTTTGTACTTCATTTGGTACGTTCAATATTAATTTTAAACAGTCTTAATTTTAAACAGTCCTCAGGTTGTGACATGTTGTTACATATTTGGCCCCAAGGTATGGTCTGTCTCCTTCTCCTAGGACTAATCTCAATTTTGACAGATCATCCAATTCCTTGAAATCTGGGGTTGTTTGGCTTAGCTTGTTGAATAATATGTTTCTTGATGTGTTGAATTTTTCGCATTTTAGGAGGAAATGTATTTCTGTTTCAACCTCGCCAGCCAGACATTGATCGCATATTCTATTCTCTCTAGGCTGCCAGGATTTCTTGTATCTGCCTTTTTCAATTTCCAGTTGGTGGTCGCTTAGTCTGTACCTGGTGAGGGTCTGTCTCTGTTTTGTGTCTCTGATGGTCGTGAGGTAGTCTGCCAGTTTATATTCTCTTTTTAGGGCCCGGTAACATTCTAATCTGCTTTGGCTTTCGGTTATTTTGTTCCAATGTTCCAGGTAGGTTTCTTTGCATTTTTTAATGATTTGGTTCACTCGGATTGGTGTTTGGGCGGCTGTGTTGGTCTGGGGCTGGTCAGGGTCCGGTTGAGTACTTAGTTTCCGTAGCAGCTGACTCAGGGGACTCTTTTCTGGGTTTAGCTCTTGGGTCTGAAAGGCTTTGAAATGAAGGGTGTCTGGGGAGCTAGATTTGAGGTGATTTAGGAAGTTTAGTGCTCGTTTTTGGATGTTTATTATCAGTGGGTATCTGCCTAGTTCGGCTCTGCATGCATTTGTTGGCGTTTTCCTTTGGGTGCGAAGGATGCTTCGGCAGAATTCTGCATGTAGGGCTTCTATTGTATGTTTTTCCCATTTAGTGTAGCTTTGGTGATTTAGCGGGCCCCATACTTCACTACCGTACAGTGCAATGGGCAGGATTATGCTGTCAAATATTTTGAGCCAGATTTTGATTGGGATTTGGATGTTGTAGAATTTTCTTTTTATTGCATATAGGGCTCTTCGGGCTTTTTCTTTTAGTGCATTCACTGCTATGCTGAAGCTCCCTGATGCTGTAATAGTTAGACCAAGGTAGGTGTAGCTCATAGTGTGTCCTATAGTGATATCACTGAGGGTAAACTGGTATTTGTTTTCCTGACATCTGGGCCTTTTTTGAAAAATCATGATGTTGGTTTTCTTTAGATTTACTGTTAGAGCCCAATTTTGGCAGTATTTGTCGAGTAGGTCTAGTTGTTGCTGTAATCCCTGTTCTGTGGGAGACAGCAGAACCAGGTCGTCCGCATAGAACAGGGATTTCACTTCTCCATCTAGGAGACGGAGACCTGGTGACTCGCTTTGCTCCAGCATGTCTGCTAATTCATTTATGTATATGTTGAACAGGGTCTCTCTCTCTCTCTCTCATACTCCCAATCTCTCTCTCTCACACTCCCAATCTCTCTCTCTCGCACTCCCAGTCTCTCTCTCACTCCCAATCTCTCTCTCACACTCCCAATCTCTCTCTCTCTCATACTCCCAATCTCTCTCTCTCACACTCCCAGTCTCTCTCTCTCTCTCACACTCCCAGTCTCTCTCTCGCTCTCACTCCCAATCTCTCCCTCTCTCACTCCCAATCTCTCTCTCTCTCACACTCCCACTCTCTCTCTCTCTCTCACACTCCCAATCTCTCTCTCTCTCACACTCCCAATCTCTCTCTCTCACACTCCCAATCTCTCCCTCACACTCCCAATCTCTCTGTCTCTCACACTCCCAATCTCTCTCTCACACTCCCAATCTCTCTCTCACACTCCCAATCTCTCTCTCTCTCACACTCCCAATCTCTCTCTCACACTCCCAATCTCTCTCTCTCACACTCCCAATCTCTCTCTCTCTCACTCGCAATCTCTCTCTCTCACTCTCCTAATCTCTCTCTCTCACTCCCAATCTCTCTCTCTCACACCCCCAATCTCTCTCTCTCACACTCCCAATCTCTCTCTCTCACATGCCCAATCTCTCTCTCTCTCACACTCCCAATCTCTCTCTCTCACACTCCCAATCTCTCTCTCTCTCACACCCCTAATCTCTCTCTCTCTCACACTCCCAATCTCTCTCTCTCACACTCCCAATCTCTCTCTCTCACCCTCCCAATCTCTCTCTCTCTCACACTCCCAATCTCTCTCTCTCACACTCCCAATCTCTCTCTCTCTCACACTCCCAATCTCTCTCTCTCTCACACTCCCAATCTCTCTCTCTCTCACTCCCAATCTCTCTCTCTCTCACACTCCCAGTCTCTCTCTCTCTCTCTCACTCTCAATCTCTCTCTCTCTCATACTACCAATCTCTCTCTCTCACACTCCCAATCTGTCTCTCTCACACTCCCAGTCTCTCTCTCACACTCCCAATCTCTCTCTCTCTCATACTCCCAATCTCTCTCTCTCTCACACTCCCAGTCTCTCTCTCTCTCTCACACTCCCAATCTCTCTCTCTCTCACTCCCAGTCTCTCTCTCTCACACTCCCAATCTCTCTCTCTCTCATACTCCCAATCTCTCTCTCTCACACTCTTAGTCTCTCTCTCTCTCTCACACTCCCAATCTCTCTCTCTCACACCCCCAATCTCTCTCTCTCTCACTCCCAAACTCTCTCTCTCTCACACTCCCAATCTCTCTCTCTCTCTCACTCCCAATCTCTCTCTCTCTCTCACTCCCAGTCTCTCTCTCTCTCACACTCCCAATCTCTCTATCACACTCCCAATCTCTCTCTCTCTCACAGTCCCAATCTCTCTCTCTCTCACTCCAAATCTCTCTCTCTCACACTCCCAATCTCTCTCTCTCACACTCCCAATCTATCTCTCTCACACTCCCAATCTCTCTCTCTCTCACACTCCCAATCTCTCTCTCTCACACTCCCAACCTCTCTCTCTCACACACTCACAATATCTCTCTCTCTCACACTCCCAATCTCTCTCTCTCTCACTCCCAATCTCTCTCTCTCTCACACTCCCAATCTCTCCCTCTCTCACACTCCCAATCTCTCCCTCTCACACTCCCAATCTCTCTCTCTCTCACACTCCCAATCTCTCTCTCTCTCTCACACTCCCAATCTCTCTCTCTCACACACTCCCAATCGCTCTCTCTCTCACACTCCCAATCTCTCTCTCTCTCACACTCCCAATCTCTCCCTCTCACACTCACAATCTCTCTCTCTCACACTCCCAATCTCTTTCTCTCACACTCCCAATCTCCCTCTCTCTCACACTCCCAATCTCTCCCTCTCTCACACTCCCAATCTCTCCCTCTCACACTCCCAATCTCTCTCTCTCTCACACTCCCAATCTCTCTCTCTCTCTCACACTCCCAATCTCTCTCTCTCACACACTCCCAATCGGTCTCTCTCTCACACTCCCAATCTCTCTCTCTCTCACACTCCCAATCTCTCTCTCTCACACTCCCAATCTCTCTCTCTCTCACACTCCCAATCTCTCTCTCTCTCACTCCCAATCTCTCTCTCTCACACTCCCAATCTCTCTCTCTCACACTCCCAATCTCTTTCTCTCACACTCCCAATCTCTCTCTCTCTCTCACACTCCCAGTCTCTCTATCTCACACTCCCAATCTCTCTCTCTCTCACACTCCCAATCTCTCTCTCTCTGTCACACTCCCAATCTCTCTCTCTCACACTCCCAATCTCTCTCTCTCACACTCGCAATCTCTCTCTCTCACACTCCCAATCTCTCTCTCTCACACTCCCAATCTCTCTCTCTCACACTCCCAATCTCTCTCTCTCACACTCCCAATCTCTCTCTCCCTCACTCCCAATCTCTCTCTCTCACACTCCCAGTCTCTCTCTCTCACACTCCCAATCTCTCTCTCTCTCTCACACTCCCAATCTCTCTCTCTCTCACACTCCCAATCTCTCTCTCTCTCACTCCAAATCTCTCTCTCTCACACACCCAATCTCTCTCTCTCACACTCCCAATCTATCTCTCTCACACTCCCAATCTCTCTCTCTCTCACACTCCCAATCTCTCTCTCTCAGACTCCCAATCTCTCTCTCTCTCACACTCCCAATCTCTCTCTCTCTCACTCCCAATCTCTCTCTCTCTCACACTCCCAATCTCTCTCTCTCACACTCCCAATCTCTCTCTCTCTCACACTCCCAATCTCTCTCTCTCACACTCCCAATCTCTCTCTCTCACACTCCCAATCTCTCTCTCTCACACTCCCAATCTCTCTCTCTCACACTCCCAATCTCTCTCTCTTTCACTCCCAATTTCTCTCTCTCACATTCCCAGTCTCTCTCTCTCTCTCACACTCCCAGTCTCTCTCTCGCTCTCACTCCCAATCTCTCTCTCTCTCACTCCCAATCTCTCTCTCTCTCACACTCCCACTCTCTCTCTCTCTCTCTCACACTCCCAATCTCTCTCTCTCTCACACTCCCAATCTCTCTCTCTCACACTCCCAATCTCTCCCTCACACTCCCAATCTCTCTGTCTCTCACACTCCCAATCTCTCTCTCACACTCCCAATCCAATTCCAATTCCAATTAAAATGCTTTATTGGCATGAAAGTTTACAGAGAACCATATTGCCAAAGCTTACATAGCAAAAAGGTACAGTTTTCCAACATTCTGTAGGTGTCAATCGATTTGACATTTGTTGGGTACATACAATATTACTTTTAAACAATATTAATTTTAAACAGTCTTTGTACTTCATTTGGTACGTTCAATATTAATTTTAAACAGTCCTCAGGTTGTGACATGTTGTTACATATTTGGCCCCAAGGTATGGTCTGTCTCCTTCTCCTAGGACTAATCTCAATTTTGACAGATCATCCAATTCCTTGAAATCTGGGGTTGTTTGGCTTAGCTTGTTGAATAATATGTTTCTTGATGTGTTGAATTTTTCGCATTTTAGGAGGAAATGCATTTCTGTTTCAACCTCGCCAGCCAGACATTGATCGCATATTCTATTCTCTCTAGGCTGCCAGGATTTCTTGTATCTGCCTTTTTCAATTTCCAGTTGGTGGTCGCTTAGTCTGTACCTGGTGAGGGTCTGTCTCTGTTTTGTGTCTCTGATGGTCGTGAGGTAGTCTGCCAGTTTATATTCTCTTTTTAGGGCCCGGTAACATTCTAATCTGCTTTGGCTTTCGGTTATTTTGTTCCAATGTTCCAGGTAGGTTTCTTTGCATTTTTTAATGATTTGGTTCACTCGGATTGGTGTTTGGGCGGCTGTGTTGGTCTGGGGCTGGTCAGGGTCCGGCTGAGTACTTAGTTTCCGTAGCAGCTGACTCAGGGGACTCTTTTCTGGGTTTAGCTCTTGGGTCTGAAAGGCTTTGAAATGAAGGGTGTCTGGGGAGCTAGATTTGAGGTGATTTAGGAAGTTTAGTGCTCGTTTTTGGATGTTTATTATCAGTGGGTATCTGCCTAGTTCGGCTCTGCATGCATTTGTTGGCGTTTTCCTTTGGGTGCGAAGGATGCTTCGGCAGAATTCTGCATGTAGGGCTTCTATTGTATGTTTTTCCCATTTAGTGTAGCTTTGGTGATTTAGCGGGCCCCATACTTCACTACCGTACAGTGCAATGGGCAGGATTATGCTGTCAAATATTTTGAGCCAGATTTTGATTGGGATTTGGATGTTGTAGAATTTTCTTTTTATTGCATATAGGGCTCTTCGGGCTTTTTCTTTTAGTGCATTCACTGCTATGCTGAAGCTCCCTGATGCTGTAATAGTTAGACCAAGGTAGGTGTAGCTCATAGTGTGTCCTATAGTGGTATCACTGAGGGTAAACTGGTATTTGTTTTCCTGACATCTGGGCCTTTTTTGAAAAATCATGATGTTGGTTTTCTTTAGATTTACTGTTAGAGCCCAATTTTGGCAGTATTTGTCGAGTAGGTCTAGTTGTTGCTGTAATCCCTGTTCTGTGGGAGACAGCAGAACCAGGTCGTCCGCATAGAACAGGGATTTCACTTCTCCATCTAGGAGACGGAGACCTGGTGACTCGCTTTGCTCCAGCATGTCTGCTAATTCATTTATGTATATGTTGAACAGGGTCGGGCTCAAATTGCAGCCCTGCCGGACGCCTCTTCTCTGGGTGAAGAAATCGGTGCGTTTGTCTCCAATTTTGACCCCGCATTTGTTTTTCAGATACATTGATTTAATAAGGTCATAGACTTTGCCCCCTATTCCACATTGAAGAAGTTTATAATAGAGCCCTTCGTGCCATATAGAGTCAAAGGCTTTCTTGAAGTCGATGAAACAGGCGAATATTTTCCCATTTTTTGTTTGGTGTATATGTTTTTCAATGAGGGTGTGAAGGGTATAGATATGGTCGGCGGTGCGGTGTTTTGGAAGAAAGCCTATTTGGTTTTTTCTGAGGATATTATGTTTGTTAAGAAAATCAAGTAATCTACTATTTAGAATACTGCAGAATAACTTCCCTAGACAACTGTTGACACAGATGCCGCGGTAGTTATTTGGGTCTGATTTGTTTCCGCTTTTATATATGGGGGAGATTAGTCCTTGGCACCAGATATCGGGAAAACAGCCTGAACGTAATATGATGTTGAATAATTTGAGTACCGCACCCTGCATCTCCATATTGCTGAACTTGAGCATTTCATTTTTGATGTTGTCTGGGCCACAGGCTTTCTTTAGGTGGAGAGATTTTGTTTTTGTGGCCATTTCTTTCCATGTGATTGGGGAGTCTAGAGGGTTTTGGTTGTCTTTGATTGTTGCTTCTAATGTGTGGAGGTTTTCTGTGACCTGATGTTGACTTGGGTTTGTTTCGTTTATTGGGATGTCTTTGTAGAGGTTTTCAAAATGTGTTCTCCAGATGTCGCCATCTTGGATTGGTAATGCTTGCAATTGTGTTGTACTCAGGTTATTCCACATTTCCCAGAATTGTTTTGGGTTGGTGGAGTTTTCAATTTCTTCTAGTATTTTGTGGGTATAGTTTTGTGTTTTGTTCCTAATGGTGTGTTTATATCTTTTGAGGGTTTCATTGTATCTAGTACGTAGGTCCGGATTGTTTGGTTGGCGATGCTTTTGGTTTGATATTTTTCTCAGGTCTTTTCTGGCATTTTTGCATTCGTGGTCAAACCATTTCTTATTTTTATTTTGTCTTTTGTGACTCTTCCTCTTCTGTTTCACGAGGTCGGCTTTTACAGCTGCCTCATGAAAGATCATATTTATATCCTCTATGGCCATGTTTACCCCATCTCTGGTGATCTCATATAGATTTTCTTTAAATTTTGAAATTTTACTTGTGAGATCAGGTGAATTTAGTGCTGTGATGAATTTATCTCCACTGTCTGGGGCCCATCTGTATGTCTGGTTTATTTTATGTAGCTTACTGGGTTCCTTTTTTGTGTCTGTAGTTTGGGCAGAAAGTTTAAGGTACACATTTATTTGGTTATGGTCTGAGAGGGGGGATTGCTGCCTGACAGTGAATGCGTTGATATCGCAGGGGTCCAGGTCAGTGATTGTATAATCCACCACACTAGACCCAAGAGTTGAGGAATATGTGAGTCTCCCTAAGGAGTCCCCTCTGAACCTACCGTTAACTATGTACAGGCCTAAGGCTCGGCAGAGTTGCACTACCTCCCTACCGCTTTTATTTATTTCACAATCGAGGTTGTTTCGGTTTGCGATGGCTGGTGTGACATATAGAGGGGTCTGGCCAAACACATGGTTGTTGCCCTGTGGGTCTATGAAGTCAGGTTCACATCCTGTCCTTGCATTTAGGTCCCCACATAGTAGCACCTTTCCTTGGGCCTGGAAATGGCTGATTTCCATGTGGAGAGTGTCAAATATCTCCTCTTCAAAATATGGCGATTCTATTGGAGGTATGTAGATCGCACATAAGTAAACATCGTTTTTTTCTATTCCTATATTTTTATCTAATTTTAGCCATACGTGTGATTTTCCCTGTTTTATCGGTGAGATGTGTTTGTTCAGTTCTCCTTTATACCACACCAGGATTCCCCCGGAGGTTCTGCCCTTGCGTGTCTTAATGTTCTTTACTGAAGGCACAATAATTTCATGGTACATTGGGGGACAGTGGGTCGGCATGTCCTTTTGGCACCATGTTTCTGTTAACACAATTATATCAATGTCTTTTATAGCTTTTAGGAATTCAGGGTCTGTACTCTTCATCCCAAAAGTTGAGGAGCGGAGGCCCTGGATATTCCAGCAGCTTATGTGGAAAGAACGCATTTATATAGTTCAATAAAACGAAATAAAATGGACCTATTTTGTGGGATGAGTGTGGAAACACTATTTTCTATAATGCTAAATGATGATTTAGTATAAATTTCATGAGGCATGCACATATATCTATCTAATAGTAGTAATAATACTGATAAGATAACAATAATGATAATGATAAATAACAATATTAATAATTTCTCCGGCTTTCTATCAGGCTGTTCAGCATCGTCATGATCTTTCTCAGTTCTTGGTCTACAGTCTGTGGTCTAGAGGGGGGTCTTGGGTTCTGTTGTTGGTTTTGTAAAGGGGGGTGGGGGACATTGGTGGTCCTGTTTGGGTTACGGCTCCCAATGGTAGAGGGGGTGGGAGGGCTGCGTCTTTTGGCAGTGTTTATGAGGTTTTTTGCAAAGACCCACATCCGCTGTTTGAGTAGATCTCTCTCTCACACTCCCAATCTCTCTCTCTCTCACACTCCCAATCTCTCTCTCTCACACTCACAATCTCTCTCTCTCTCACACTCCCAATTTCTCTCTCACACTCCCAATCTCTCTCTCTCACACTCCCAATCTCTCTCTCTCTCACTCGCAATCTCTCTCTCTCACTCTCCTAATCTCTCTCTCTCTCACTCCCAATCTCTCTCTCTCACACCCCCAATCTCTCTCTCTCACACTCCCAATCTCTCTCTCTCACACTCCCAATCTCTCTCTCTCTCACACTCCCAATCTCTCTCTCTCACACTCCCAATCTCTCTCTCTCTCACACCCCTAATCTCTCTCTCTCTCACACTCCCAATCTCTCTCTCTCACACTCCCAATCTCTCTCTCTCACCCTCCCAATCTCTCTCTCTCTCACACTCCCAATCTCTCTCTCTCACACTCCCAATCTCTCTCTCTCTCACACTCCCAATCTCTCTCTCTCTCACACTCCCAATCTCTCTCTCTCTCACTCCCAATCTCTCTCTCTCTCACACTCCCAGTCTCTCTCTCTCTCTCTCACTCTCAATCTCTCTCTCTCTCATACTACCAATCTCTCTCTCTCACACTCCCAATCTGTCTCTCTCACACTCCCAGTCTTTCTCTCACACTCCCAATCTCTCTCTCTCTCATACTCCCAATCTCTCTCTCTCTCACACTCCCAGTCTCTCTCTCTCTCTCACACTCCCAATCTCTCTCTCTCTCACTCCCAATCTCTCTCTCTCTCTCACTCCCAATCTCTCTCTCTCACACTCCCAGTCTCTCTCTCTCACACTCCCAATCTCTCTCTCTCTCATACTCCCAATCTCTCTCTCTCACACTCTTAGTCTCTCTCTCTCTCTCACACTCCCAATCTCTCTCTCTCACACCCCGAATCTCTCTCTCTCTCACTCCCAAACTCTCTCTCTCTCTCACTCCCAATCTCTCTCTCTCTCTCACTCCCAGTCTCTCTCTCTCTCACACTCCCAATCTCTCTCTCTCTATCACACTCCCAATCTCTCTCTCTCTCACACTCCCAATCTCTCTCTCTCTCACTCCAAATCTCTCTCTCTCACACTCCCAATCTCTCTCTCTCACACTCCCAATCTATCTCTCTCACACTCCCAATCTCTCTCTCTCTCTCTCACACTCCCAATCTCTCTCTCTCACACTCCCAATCTCTCTCTCTCACACACTCACAATATCTCTCTCTCTCACACTCCCAATCTCTCTCTCTCTCACTCCCAATCTCTCTCTCTCTCACACTCCCAATCTCTCCCTCTCTCACACTCCCAATCTCTCCCTCTCACACTCCCAATCTCTCTCTCTCTCACACTCCCAATCTCTCTCTCTCTCTCACACTCCCAATCTCTCTCTCTCACACACTCCCAATCGCTCTCTCTCTCACACTGCCAATCTCTCTCTCTCTCACACTCCCAATCTCTCCCTCTCACACTCACAATCTCTCTCTCTCACACTCCCAATCTCTTTCTCTCACACTCCCAATCTCCCTCTCTCTCACACTCCCAATCTCTCCCTCTCTCACACTCCCAATCTCTCCCTCTCACACTCCCAATCTCTCTCTCTCACACTCCCAATCTCTCTCTCCCTCACTCCCAATCTCTCTCTCTCACACTCCCAGTCTCTCTCTCTCACACTCCCAATCTCTCTCTCTCTCACTCCAAATCTCTCTCTCTCACACACCCAATCTCTCTCTCTCACACTCCCAATCTATCTCTCTCACACTCCCAATCTCTCTCTCTCTCACACTCCCAATCTCTCTCTCTCAGACTCCCAATCTCTCTCTCTCTCACACTCCCAATCTCTCTCTCTCTCACTCCCAATCTCTCTCTCTCTCACACTCCCAATCTCTCTCTCTCACACTCCCAATCTCTCTCCCTCTCACACTCCCAATCTCTCTCTCTCACACTCCCAATCTCTCTCTCTCACACTCCCAATCTCTCTCTCTCACACTCCCAATCTCTCTCTCTCACACTCCCAATCTCTCTCTCTCTCACTCCCAATCTCTCTCTCTCACACTCCCAGTCTCTCTCTCTCACACTCCCAATCTCTCTCTCTCTCTCACACTCCCAATCTCTCTCTCTCTCACACTCCCAATCTCTCTCTCTCTCACTCCAAATCTCTCTCTCTCACACTCCCAATCTCTCTCTCTCACACTCCCAATCTATCTCTCTCACACTCCCAATCTCTCTCTCTCTCACACTCCCAATCTCTCTCTCTCAGACTCCTAATCTCTCTCTCTCACACACTCACAATATCTCTCTCTCTCACACTCCCAATCTCTCTCTCTCTCACTCCCAATCTCTCTCTCTCTCACACTCCCAATCTCTCTCTCTCTCACACTCCCAATCTCTCCCTCTCACACTCCCAATCACTCTCTCTCTCACACTCCCAATTTCTCTCTCTCTCTCACACTCCCAATCTCTCTCTCTCACACACTCCCAATCTCTCTCTCTCACACTCCCAATCTCTCTCTCTCTCACACTCCCAATCTCTCTCTCTCTCATACTCCCAATCTCTCTCTCTCACACTCCCAATCTCTCTCTCTCTCACACTCCCAATCTCTCTCTCTCTCACACTCCCAATCTCTCTCTCTCTCACACTCCCAATCTCTCTCTCTCACACTCCCAATCTCTCTCTCTCTCACACTCCCAATCTCTCTCTCTCTCACTCCAAATCTCTCTCTCTCACACACCCAATCTCTCTCTCTCACACTCCCAATCTATCTCTCTCACACTCCCAATCTCTCTCTCTCTCACACTCCCAATCTCTCTCTCTCACACTCCCAATCTCTCTCTCTCTCACACTCAATCTCTCTCACACTCCCAATCTCTCTCTCTCACACTCCCAATCTCTCTCTCTCACACTCCCAAACTCTCTCTCTCTCACACTCCCAACCTCTCTCTCTCTCACTCCCAATCTCTCTCTCTCTCACACTCCCAATCTCTCTCTCTCTCTCTCACACTCCCAATCTCTCTCTCTCTCACACTCCCAATCTCTCTCTCTCACACTCCCAATCTCTCTCTCTCTCACACTCCCAATCTCTCTCTCTCTCTGACACTCCCAATCTCTCTCTCTCACTCCCAGTCTCTCTCTCTCTCTCACTCACAATCTCTCTCTCTCACACTCCCTATCTCTCTCTCTCACACTCCCAATCTCTCTCTCACACTCCCAATCTCTCTCTCTCTCACACTCCCAATCTCTCTCTCTCTCTCACACTCCCAATCTCTCTCTCTCTCACTCCCAATCTCTCTCTCTCACACTCCCAATCTCTCTCTCTCTCACACTCCCAGTCTCTCTCTCTCTCACACTCCCAATCTCTCTCTCTCACACTCCCAATCTCTCTCTCTCTCACACTCCCAATCTCTCTCTCTCTCTCACACTCCCAGTCTCTCTCTCTCACACTCCCAATCTCTCTCTCACACTCCCAATCTCTCTCTCTCTCACACTCCCAATCTCTCTCTCTCTCTCACACTCCCAATCTCTCTCTCACACTCCCAATCTCTCTTTCTCACACTCCCAATCTCTCTCTCTCACACTCCCAATCTCTCTCTCTCTCTCACACTCCCAATCTCTCTTTCTCACACTCCCAATCTCTCTCTCTCACACTCCCAATCTCTCTCTCTCTCTCACACTCCCAATCTCTCTCTCTCTCACACTCCCAATCTCTCTCTCTCTCTCACTCCCAATCTCTCTCTCTCTCACACTCCCAATCTCTCTCTCTCTCTCACACTCCCAATCTCTCTCTCTCTCACACTCCCAATCTCTCTCTCTCACACTCCCAATTTCTCTCTCTCTCTCACTCCCAATCTCTCTCTCTCTCACACTCCCAATCTCTCTCTCTCACACTCCCAATCTCTCTCTCTCTCTCACACTCCCAATCTTTCTCTCTCTCTCACACTCCCAATCTTTCTCTCTCTCTCACACTCCCAATCTCTCTCTCTCTCACACTCCCAATCTCTCTCTCTCTCACACTCCCAATCTTTCTCTCTCTCTCACACACTCCCAGTCTCTCTCTCTCTCACACTCCCAATCTGTCTCTCTCACACTCCCAATCTCTCTCTCTCTCACACTCCCAATCTCTCTCTCTCACACTCCTAATCTCTCTCTCTCTCACACTCCCAATCTTTCTCTCTCTCTCACACTCCCAATCTCTCTCTCTCTCACACTCCCAATCTCTCTCTCTCTCACACTCCCAATCTTTCTCTCTCTCTCACACACTCCCAGTCTCTCTCTCTCTCACACTCCCAATCTCTCTCTCTCACACTCCCAGTCTCTCTCTCTCACACTCCCAATCTCTCTCTCTCTCACACTCCCAGTCTCTCTCTCTCACACTCCCAATCTCTCTCTCTCGCACACTCCCAATCTCTCTCTCTCACTCCCAGTCTCTCTCTCTCACGCTCCCAGTCTCTCTCTCTCACCCTCCCAATCTCTCTCTCACACTCCCAGTCTCTCTCTCTCTCTCACTCCCACTCTCTCTCTCTCACCTTCCCAATCTCTCTCTCACCCTCCAATCTCTCTCTCACACTCCCAATCTCTCTCTCTCACCCTCCCAATCTCTCTCTCTCTCATACTCCCAATCTCTCTCTCTCTCACACTCCCAATCTCTCTCTCTCACACTCCCACTCTCTCTCTCTCACACTCCCAATCTCTCTCTCTCACACTCCCAATCTCTCTCTCACACTCCCAATCTCTCTCTCTCTCTCACACTCCCAATCTCTCTCTCACACTCCCAATCTCTCTCTCTCTCACACTCCCAATCTCTCTCTCTCTCTCTCACTCCCAATCTCTCTCTCTCTCACACTCCCATCTCTCTCTCGCACTCCCAATCTCTCTCTCTCAAACACTCCCAATCTCTCTCTCCTCACATTCCCAATCTCTCTCTCTCTCACACTCCCAATCTCTCTCTCTCTCACACTCCCAATCTCTCTCTCTCACACTCCCAATCACTCTCTCTCACACACTCCCAATCTCTCTCTCCTCACATTCCCAATCTCTCTCTCTCTCACACTCCCAATCTCTCTCTCTCTCACACTCCCAATGTCTCTCTCTCACACTCCCAATCTCTCTCTCTCACACTCCCAATCTCTCTCTCTCTCTCTCACTCCCAATCTCTCTCTCTCTCTCTCACACTCCCAATCTCTCTCCCTCACACTCCCAATCTCACTCTCTCACACTCCCAATCTCTCTCTCTCACTCCCAGTCTCTCTCTCTCACGCTCCCAGTCTCTCTCTCTCACCCTCCCAATCTCTCTCTCACGCTCCAAGTCTCTCTCTCTCTTACACTCCCAGTCTCTCTCTCTCTCACCCTCCCAATCTCTCTCTCTCGCACACTCCCAGTCTCTCTCTCTCTCACACTCCCAATCTCTCTCTCACACTCCCAATCTCTCTCTCTCACACTCCCAATCTCTCTCTCTCTCACTCCCAATGTCTCTCTCTCACACTCCCAATCTCTCTCTCTCTCACACTCCCAATCTCTGTCTCTCTCACTCCCAATCTCTCTCTCTCACACTCCCAATCTCTCTCTCTCACACTCCCAATCTCTCTCTCTCTCACACTCCCAATCTCTCTCTCTCTCACACTCCCAATCTCTCTCTCTCACACTCCCAAACTCTCTCTCTCTCACTCCCAATCTCTCTCTCTCTCACACTCCCAATCTCTCTCTCTCTCACACTCACAATCTCTCTCTCTCTCACTCCCAATCTCTCTCTCTCTCACACTCCCAATCTCTCTCTCTCACACTCCCAATCTCTCTCTCTCTCACTCCCAATCTCTCTCTCTCTCACTCCCAATCTCTCTCTCTCACACTCCCAATCTCTCTCTCTCACACTCCCAATCTCTCTCTCTCTCACACTCCGAATCTCTCTCTCTCTCACACTCCCAATCTCTCTCTCTCACACTCCCAAACTCTCTCTCTCTCACTCCCAATCTCTCTCTCTCTCACACTCCCAATCTCTCTCTCTCTCACACTCACAATCTC
>NC_140990.1:105208983-105281031 GCF_052327205.1 Somniosus microcephalus | reverse complement strand
ATTTCATGGTACATTGGAGGACAGTGGGTCGGCATGTCCTTTTGGCACCATGTTTCTGTTAACACAATTATATCAATGTCTTTTATAGCTTTTAGGAATTCAGGGTCTGTACTCTTCATCCCAAAAGTTGAGGAGCGGAGGCCCTGGATATTCCAGCAGCTTATGTGGAAAGAACGCATTTATATAGTTCAATAAAACGAAATAAAATGGACCTATTTTGTGGGATGAGTGTGGAAACACTATTTTCTATAATGCTAAATGATGATTTAGTATAAATTTCATGAGGCATGCACATATATCTATCTAATAATAGTAATAATACTGATAAGATAACAATAATGATAATGATAAATAACAATATTAATAATTTCTCCGGCTTTCTATCAGGCTGTTCAGCATCGTCATGATCTTTCTCAGTTCTTGGTCTACAGTCTGTGGTCTAGAGGGAGGTCTTGGGTCAGGTATAAAAGCACGGATGTGTTGTTGGTTTTGTAAAGGGGGGTGGGGGACATTGGTAGTCCTGTTTGGGCTCCCAATGGTAGAGGGGGTGGGAGGGCTGCGTCTTTTGGCAGTGTTTATGAGGTTTCTTGCGAAGACCCACATCCGCTGTTTGAGTAGATGTATTTCGTCATAGAGGTCCCTTGTGTTGATGTTTGGATGATGGGCCAGGGAGACGTTGGGGAGGACAGAACATCTCGTGTCGATCTCCCTGTTGGTGTTGTGGATTATATAGGCTGGGGTGTCCTTTCTGGGCAGTAGTGTGGAGATCACGATCCGCGCCTCGGGGAATTCCCTGCTGGCCTTTTCTGCCATCCTGCTCACCGCCCAAGCCGTGCCTTCTTGTCGGGTGCATAGGTCGTTCGTGCCTGTGTGGATCACAATCCATTTGGGGCTTCCAAGGGATTCTTTGTTCAGGACCTTCATTGCTTGGCCTGTGTTGCTGCACCATTTTTTCAGGACTTGATGGTCTGGGAACAGCCTCTGGGGGTCCAGAAACTTTCCGTTGGAGTCGGTCAGCAGGACCGCCTGAGGGGCTGGTTTTTCAGACTGGGTAACAGTAGTTTGGGTAGGGCTCGCCTGGTGGCTGGTTGTTGGCTGGGTTTCTGGGATATGTTGTGTGGCAGGAGCGGGGTTTGGGGCTTTCGGTGTGTCATCGTTTGGGGGGGTATCTGTTGGTTTTTGTGTTCCTGTGTGTGAGGACTGGGTAGCAGTAGTCTGGGCATGACTCGACTGAGGGCTGGTTGGAGCGGGGTTTGTGGCTTTCGGTGTGTCTTCGTGTGGGGTGGCATCCGACGGGTTCTGTGTCTTTGTGTGTGTTGTTTTTGTGTCCTCAGGTTTTTGGACCTTAAGAGGTTTGTGTTGCCTGCTGAGCCTTTCTACGGTCTCCTTCGTTTTGTTTTGTTGAGTACGGAGTTCTTTGATCTCATTTCTTTGCTCCTCTATGGTCTTTCTCATCTTGTGGATGGTGGACTCGTGTTCCGTTTTTAGCTGTTTGAATTCCTCCTTCAAATTCTTGGCCAGTGTTTCTCTCTCTCACACTCCCAGTCTCTCTCTCTCTCACTCCAATCTCACTCTCTCTCACACTCCCAGTCTCTCTCTCTCTCTCTCACACACTCCCAGTCTCTCTCTCTCACACACTCCCAGTCTCTCTCTCTCTCACACTCCCAGTCTTTCTCTCACTCTCTCTCACTCCCAATCTCTCTCTCTCACACTCCCAATCTCTCTCTCTCACACTCCCAATCTCTCTCTCTCTCACAGTCCCAATCTCTCTCTCTCACACTCCCAATCTCTCTCTCTCTCACACTCCCAATCTCTCTCTCTCACTCCCAATCTCTCTCTCTCACACTCCCAATCTCTCTCTCACACACTCCAATCTCTCTCTCCCTCTCTCACTCCCAATCTCTCTCTCTCTCACACTCCCAATCTCTCTCTCTCACACTGCCAATGTCTCTCTCTCACACTCCCAATCTCTCTCTCTCTCACACTCCCCAATCTCTCTCTCTCACACTCTCAATCTCTCTCTCTCACACTCCCAATCTCTCTCTCTCACACTCCCAATCTCTCTCTCTCTCACACTCCCAATCTCTCTCTCTCGCACTCCCAATCTCTCTCTCTCTCACACTCCCAATCTCTCTCTCTCACACTCCCCATCTCTCTCACTCACACTCCCAGTCTCTCTCTCTCTCACACTACCAATCTCTCTCTCTCACACTCCAATCTCTCTCTTTCACACTCCCCATCTCTCTCTCTCTCACACTTCCAGTCTCTCTCTCTCTCACACTACCAAACTCTCTCTCTCACACTCCCAATCTCTCTCGCTCTCACACTCCCAGTCTCTCTCTCTCTCTCACAATCCCAATCTCTCTCTCTCTCACACTCCTAATCTATCTCTCTCTCACACTCCCAGTCTCTCTCACACTCCCAATCTTTCTCTCTCACACACCCAATCTCCCTCTCTCTCACACTCCCAATCTCTCTCCATCACACTCCCAATCTCTCTCTCTCTCACACTCCCAGTCTCTCTCTCTCTCACACTCCCAGTCTCTCTCTCTCTCTCACTCCCAATCTCTCTCTCTCTCACACTCCCAATCTCTCTCTCTCTCACACTCCCAATCTCTCTCTCTTACACTCCCAATCTCTCTCTCTCTCACACTCCCAACCTCTCTCTCTCACACTCCCAATCTCTCTCTCACACACTCCCAATCTCTCTGTCTCACACACCCAATCTCTCTCTCTCTCACACTCCCAATCTCTCTCTCTCTCACACTCCCAATCTCTCTCTCTCATTCCCAGTCTCTCTCTCTCACACTCCCAATCTCTCTCTCTCTCACACTCCCAGTCTCTCTCTCTCTCTCTCTCTCTCACTTCCAATCTCTCTCTCTCTCTCACACTCCCAATCTCTCTCTCTCTCACACTCCCAATCTCTCTCTCTCACACTCCCAGTCTCCCTCTCTCTCACGCTCCCATTCTCTCTCTCTCTCACACTCCCAGTCTCTCTCTCTCTCTCTCACACACACTCCCACTCTCTCTCTCACACACACTCCCAGTCTTTCTCTCTCTCTCCCTCTCACTCCCAGTCTCTCTCTCACACTCCCAATCTCTCTCTCTCACACTCCCAATCTATCTCTCTCTCACACTCCCAATCTCTCTCTCTCACACTCCCAGTCTCTCTCTCTCTCACACTCCCAGTCTCTCTCTCTCTCACACTCCCAGTCTTTCTCTCTCTCTCTCTCACTCCCAATCTCTCTCTCTCTCACACTGCCAATCTCTCTCTCTCTCACACTCCCAATCTCTCTCTCTCACACTCCCAATCTCTCTCTCTCTCACAATCCCAATCTCTCTCTCTCTCACACTCCCAATCTCTCTCTCTCTCACAACCAATCTCTCTCTCTCACACTCCCAATCTCTCTCTCTCACACTCCCAATCTCTATCTCTCTCTCACACTCCCAATCTCTCTCTCTCACACTCCCAATCTCTCACTCTCTCTCACACTGCCAATCTCTCTCTCTCTCACACACCCAATCTCCCTCTCTCTCACACTCCCAATCTCTCTCTCTCTCACACTCCCAGTCTCTCTCTCTCTCACAATCCCAGTCTCTCTCTCTCTCACACTCCCAGTCTCTCTCTCTCACACCCCCAATCTCTCTCGCTCACTCCCACTCTCTCTCTCAAACTCCCAATCTCTCTCTCTCACTCCCAGTCTCTCTCTCCCACTCCCAATCTCTCTCTCTCTCCTACTCCCAATCTCTCTCTCTCACACACTTCCAGTCTCTCTCTCTCACACTCCCAATCTCTCTCTCTCTCACACTCCCAATCTCTCTCTCTCACACACTCCCAGTCTCTCTCTCTCTCACACTCCCAATCTCTCTCTCTCTCACACTCCCAGTCTCTCTCTCTCTGACTCCCAATCTCACTCTCTCTTACACTACCAGTCCCTCTCTCTCTATCTCACACACTCCCAGTCTCTCTCTCTCACACACTCCCAGTCTCTCTCTCTCTCACACTCCCAGTCTTTCTCTCACTCTCTCTCACTCCCAATCTCTCTCTCTCACACTCCCAATCTCTCTCTCTCTCACACTCCCAATCTCTCTCTCTCTCACAGTCCCAATCTCTCTCTCTCACACTCCCAATCTCTCTCTCTCTCACACTCCCAATCTCTCTCTCTCACTCCCAATCTCTCTCTCTCTCACACTCCAATCTCTCTCTCTCTCACACTCCCAATCTCTCTCTCTCATTCCCAGTCTCTCTCTCTCACACTCCCAATCTCTCTCTCTCTCACACTCCCAGTCTCTCTCTCTCTCTCTCTCTCTCACTCCCAATCTCTCTCTCTCTCTCACACTCCCAATCTCTCTCTCTCTCACACTCCCAATCTCTCTCTCTCACACTCCCAGTCTCTCTCTCTCTCACGCTCCCAGTGTCTCTCTCTCTCACACTCCCAGTCTCTCTCTCTCTCTCTCACACACACTCCCACTCTCTCTCTCACACACACTCCCAGTCTCGCTCTCTCTCTCTCTCTCACTCCCAGGCTCTCTCTCACACTCCCACTCTTTCTCTCTCTCTCACACTCCCAGTCTTTCTCTCTCTCTCCCTCTCACTCCCAGTCTCTCTCTCACACTCCCAATCTCTCTCTCTCACACTCCCAATCTCTCTCTCTCTCACACTCCCAATCTCTCTCTCTCACACTCCCAATCTCTCTCTCTCTCACACTCCCAGTCTCTCTCTCTCTCACACTCCCAGTCTTTCTCTCTCTCTCTCTCACTCCCAATCTCTCTCTCTCTCACACTGCCAATCTCTCTCTCTCTCACACTCCCAATCTCTCTCTCTCACACTCCCAATCTCTATCTCTCTCTCACACTCCCAATCTCTCTCTCTCACACTCCCAATCTCTCTCTCTCTCTCACACTGCCAATCTCTCTCTCTCTCACACACCCAATCTCCCTCTCTCTCACACTCCCAATCTCTCTCTCTCACACTCCCAGTCTCTCTCTCTCTCACACTCCCAGTCTCTCTCTCTCTCACACTCCCAGTCTCTCTCTCTCACACCCCCAATCTCTCTCTCTCACTCCCACTCTCTCTCTCAAACTCCCAATCTCTCTCTCACACTCCCAGTCTCTCTCTCTCACTCCCAATCTCTCTCTCTCTCACACTCCCAATCTCTCTCTCTCACACACTCCCAGTCTCTCTCTCTCACACTCCCAATCTGTCTCTCTCTCACACTCCAATCTCTCTCTCTCACACACTCCCAGTCTCTCTCTCTCACAATCCCAATCTCTCTCTCTCTCACACTCCCAGTCTCTCTCTCTCTCACTCCCAATCTCACTCTCTCTTACACTACCAGTCCCTCTCTCTCTCTCTCACACACTCCCAGTCTCTCTCTCTCACACACTCCCAGTCTCTCTCTCTCTCACACTCCCAGTCTTTCTCTCACTCTCTCTCACTCCCAATCTCTCTCTCTCTCACACTCCCAATCTCCCTCTCTCTCACAGTCCCAATCTCTCTCTCTCACACTCCCAATCTCTCTCTCTCTCACACTCCCAATCTCTCTCTCTCACTCCCAATCTCTCTCTCTCACACTCCCAATCTCTCTCTCTCTCACACTCCCAATCTCTCTCTCTCATTCCCAGTCTCTCTCTCTCACACTCCCAATCTCTCTCTCTCTCACACTCCCAGTCTCTCTCTCTCTCTCTCTCTCTCACTCCCAATCTCTCTCTCTCTCTCACACTCCCAATCTCTTTCTCTCTCACACTCCCAATCTCTCTCTCTCACACTCCCAGTCTCTCTCTCTCTCACGCTCCCAGTGTCTCTCTCTCTCACACTCCCAGTCTCTCTCTCTCTCTCTCACACACACTCCCACTCTCTCTCTCACACACACTCCCAGTCTCGCTCTCTCTCTCTCTCTCACTCCCAGGCTCTCTCTCACACTCCCACTCTTTCTCTCTCTCTCACACTCCCAGTCTTTCTCTCTCTCTCCCTCTCACTCCCAGTCTCTCTCTCACACTCCCATCTCTCTCTCTCACACTCCCAATCTCTCTCTCTCTCACACTCCCAATCTCTCTCTCTCACTCTCCCAATCTCTCTCTCTCTCACACTCCCAGTCTCTCTCTCTCTCACACTCCCAGTCTTTCTCTCTCTCTCTCTCACTCCCAATCTCTCTCTCTCTCACACTGCCAATCTCTCTCTCTCTCACACTCCCAATCTCTCTCTCTCTCACACTCCCAATCTCTCTCTCTCTCACAATCCCAATCTCTCACTCTCACACTCCCAATCTCTCTCTCTCACACTCCAATCTCTAGCTCACTCTCACACTCCCAATCTCTCTCTCTCACACTCCCAATCTCTCTCTCTCTCTCACACTGCCAATCTCTCTCTCTCTCACACACCCAATCTCCCTCTCTCTCACACTCCCAATCTCTCTCTCTCTCACACTTCCAGTCTCTCTCTCTCTCACACTCCCAGTCTCTCTCTCTCTCACACTCCCAGTCTCTCTCTCTCACACCCCAATCTCTCTCTCTCACTCCCAACCTCTCTCTCTCTCACACTCCCAATCTCTCTCTCTCACACTCCCAATCTCTCTCTCTCTCACACTCCCAATCTCTCTCTCTCACACTCCCAATCTCTCTCTCTCTCACACTCCCAGTCTCTCGCTCTCTCACACTCCCAGTCTTTCTCTCTCTCTCTCTCACTCCCAATCTCTCTCTCTCTCACACTGCCAATCTCTCTCTCTCTCACACTCCCAATCTCTCTCTCTCACACTCCCAATCTCTCTCTCTCTCACACTCCCAATCTCTCTCTCTCTCACACTCCCAATCTCTCTCTCTCTCACAATCCCAATCTCTCACTCTCACACTCCCAATCTCTCTCTCTCACACTCCCAATCTCTAGCTCTCTCTCACACTCCCAATCTCTCTCTCTCACACTCCCAATCTCTCTCTCTCTCTCACACTGCCAATCTCTCTCTCTCTCACACACCCAATCTCCCTCTCTCTCACACTCCCAATCTCTCTCTCTCTCACACTTCCAGTCTCTCTCTCTCTCACACTCCCACTCTCTCTCTCTCTCACACTCCCAGTCTCTCTCTCTCACACCCCCAATCTCTCTCTCTCACTCCCAATCTCTCCCTCTCTCATACTCCCAATCTCCCTCTCACACACTCCCTGTCTCTCTCTCTCACACTCCCAATCTCTCTCTCTCTCACACTCCCAATCTCTCTCTCTCACACACTCCCAGTCTCTCTCTCTCACACTCCCAATCTCTCTCTCTCTCACACTCCCAGTCTCTCTCTCTCTCACTCCCAATCTCACTCTCTCTCACACTCCCAGTCTCTCTCTCTCTCTCTCACACACTCCCAATCTCTCTCTCTCACACACTCCAGTCTCTCTCTCTCTCACACTGCCAATCTCTCTCTCTCTCACACTCCCAATCTCTCACTCTCACACTCCCAATCTCTCTCTCTCTCACACTCCCAATCTCTCTCTCTCTCACACTCCCAATCTCTCTCTCTCTCACTATCCCAATCTCTCTCTCTCACACTCCCAATCTCTCTCTCTCACACTCCCAATCTCTATCTCTCTCTCACACTCCCAATCTCTCTCTCTCACACTCCCAACCTCTCTCTCTCTCTCACACTGCCAATCTCTCTCTCTCTCACACACCCAATCTCCCTCTCTCTCACACTCCAATCTCTCTCTCTCTCACACTCCCAGTCCAATTCCAATTCCAATTCCAATTAAAATGCTTTATTGGCATGAAAGTTTACAGAGAACCATATTGCCAAAGCTTACATAGCAAAAAGGTACAGTTTTCCAACATTCTGTAGGTGTCAATCGATTTGACATTTGTTGGGTACATACAATATTACTTTTAAACAATATTAATTTTAAACAGTCTTTGTACTTCATTTGGTACGTTCAATATTAATTTTAAACAGTCTTAATTTTAAACAGTCCTCAGGTTGTGACATGTTGTTACATATTTGGCCCCAAGGTATGGTCTGTCTCCTTCTCCTAGGACTCTCTCTCTCTCTCTCTCTCTCTCACACTCTCACAGTCTCTCTCTCTCTCACACTCCCAGTCTCTCTCTCTCACACCCCCAATCTCTCTCTCTCACTCCACTCTCTCTCTCAAACTCCCATCTCTCTCTCTCACTCCCAGTCTCTCTCTCTCACTCCCAATCTCTCTCTCTCTCATACTCCCAATCTCCCTCTCTCACACACTCCCAGTCTCTCTCTCTCACACTCCCAATTTCTCTCTCTCTCACACTCCCAATCTCTCTCTCTCACACACTCCCAGTCTCTCTCTCTCACACTCCCAAATCTCTCTCTCTCTCACACTGCCAGTCTCTCTCTCTCTCACTCCCAATCTCACTCTCTCTCACACTCCCAGTCTCTCTCCTCTCTCTCTCACACACTTCCAGTCTCTCTCTCTCACACACTCCCCAGTCTCTCTCTCTCTCACACTCCCAGTCTTTCTCTCACTCTCTCTCACTCCCAATCTCTCTCACACTCCCAATCTCTCTCTCTCTCACACTCCCAAACTCTCTCTCTCTCACAGTCCCAATCTCTCTCTCTCACACTCCCAATCTCTCTCTCTCTCACACTCCCAATCTCTCTCTCTCACTCCCAATCTCTCTCTCTCTCACACTCCCAGTCTCTCTCTCACACACTCCCAATCTCTCTCTCCCTCTCTCACTCCCAATCTCTCTCTCTCTCGCACTCCCAATCTCTCTCTCTCTCACACTCCCAATCTATGTCTCTCTCACACTCCCAATCTCTCTCTCTCACACTCCCAATCTCTCTCTCTCTCACACTCCCAATCTTTCTCTCTCACACTCCCAATCTCTCTCACACTCCCAATCTCTCTCTCACACTCCCAAACTCTCTCTCTCTCACACTCGCAGTCTCTCTCTCTCTCACACTCCCAGTCTCTCTCTCTCTCACTCCCAATCTCTCTCTCTCTCACACTCCCAGTCTCTCTCTCTCTCTCTCACACACACTCCCACTCTCTCTCTCACACACACTCCCAGTCTCTCTCTCTCTCTCTCTCACTCCCAGTCTCTCTCTCACACTCCCATCTCTCTCTCTCTCACACACTCCCAGTCTCTCTCTCTCTCTCTCTCTCTCACTCCCAGTCTCTCTCTCACACTCCCAATCTCTCTCTCTCACACTCCCAATCTCTCTCTTTCTCACACTACCAATCTTTCTCTCTCACACTCCCAATCTCTCTCCCTCACACTCCCAATCTCTCTCTCTCACACTCCCAATCTCTCTCTCTCTCACACTCCCAGTCTCTCTCTCTCTCACACTCCCAGTCTCTCTCTCTCTCTCTCTCACTCCCAATCTCTCTCTCTCTCACACTCCCAATCTCTCTCTCTCTCACACTCCCAATCTCTCTCTCTCACACTCCCAATCTCTCTCTCTCTCACACTCCCAATCTCTCTCTCTCTCACACTCCGAATCTCTCTCTCTCATTCCCAGTCTCTCTCTCTCACACTCCCAATCTCTCTCTCTCTCACACTCCCAGTCTCTCTCTCTCTCTCTCTCTCACTCCCAATCTCTCTCTCTCTCTCACACTCCCAATCTCTCTCTCTCTCACATTCGCAATCTCTCTCTCTCTCACACTCCAAATCTCTCTCTCTCTCACACTCCCAGTCACTCTCTCTCTCACACTCCAAGTCTCTCTCTCTCTCACACTCCCAGTCTCTCTCTCTCACACTCCCAATCTCTCTCTCTCACTCCCAGTCTCTCTCTCTCTCAAACTCCCAATCTCTCTCTCTCACTCCCAGTCTCTCTCTCTCACTCCCAATCTCTCTTTCTCTCACACTCCCAATCTCTCTCTCTCTCACACTCCAAATCTCTCTCTCTCTCACATTCCCAATCTCTCTCTCCCACGCACTCCCAGTCTCTCTCTCTCACACTCCCAATCTCTCTCTCTCTCACACTCCCAGTCTCTCTCTCTCTCACTCCCAATCTCACTCTCTCTCACACTCCCAGTCTCTCTCTCTCTCTCTCACACACTCCCAGTCTCTCTCTCTCACACACTCCCAGTCTCTCTCTCTCACACACTCCCAGTCTCTCTCTCTCACACACTCCCAATCTCTCTCTCTCACACTCCCAATCTCTCTCTCTCTCACAGTCCCAATCTCTCTCTCTCACAGTCCCAATCTCTCTCTCTCACACTCCCAATCTCTCTCTCTCTCACACTCCCAATCTCTCTCTCTCTCACAGTCCCAATCTCTCTCTCTCACACTCCCAATCTCTCTCTCTCTCACACTCCCAATCTCTCTCTCTCACTCCCAACCTCTCTCTCTCTCACACTCCCAATCTCTCTCTCTCACACTCCCAATCTTTCTCTCTCTCTCACTCCCAATCTCTCTCTCGCTCACACTCCCAATCTCTCTCTCTGTCACACTCCCCATCTCTGTCTCTCTCACACTCCCAATCTCTCTCTCTCACACTCCCAATCTCTCTCTCTCTCACACTCCCAATCTTTCTCTCTCACACTCCCAATCTCTCTCTCTCTCACACTCCCAATCTCTCTCTCTCACACTCCCAATCTCTCTCTCTCTCACACTCCCAGTCTCTCTCTCTCTCACACTCCCAGTCTCTCTCTCTCTCTCTCACTCCCAATCTCTCTCTCTCTCACACTCCCAATCTCTCTCTCTCGCACACTCCCAATCTCTCTCTCTCACACTCCCAATCTCTCTCTCTCTCACACTCCCAATCTCTCTCTCTCACACTCCCAATCTCTCTCTCACACACTCCCAATCTCTCTGTCTCACAATCCCAATCTCTCTCTCTCTCACACTCCCAATCTCTCTCTCTCTCACACTCCCAATCTCTCTCTCTCTCACACTCCCAATCTCTCTCTCTCACTCCCAATCTCTCTCTCTCTCACACTCCCAGTCTCTCTCTCTCTCTCTCTCACTCCCAATCTCTCTCTCTCTCTCACACTCCCAATCTCTCTCTCTCACACACTCCCAATCTCTCTCTCTCACACTCCCAGTCTCTCTCTCTCTCACGCTCCCAGTCTCTCTCTCTCTCACACTCCCAGTCTCTCTCTCTCTCTCTCACACACACTCCCACTCTGTCTCTCACACAAACTCCCAGTCTCACAGTTCAGTTCAGTTCAGTTCAGTTCAAATGCTTTATTGGCATGAAAGTTTACAGAGAACCATATTGCCAAAGCTTACATAGCAAAAAGGTACAGTTTTCCAACATTCTGTAGGTGTCAATCGATTTGACATTTGTTGGGTATATACAATATTACTTTTAAACAATATTAATTTTAAACAGTCTTTCTACTTCATTTGGTACGTTCAATATTAATTTTAAACAGTCTTACTTTTAAACAGTCCTCAGGTTGTGACATGTTGTTACATATTTAGCCCCAAGGTATGGTCTGTCTCCTTCTCCTAGGACTAATCTCAATTTTGACAGATCATCCAATTCCTTGAAATCTGGGGTTGTTTGGCTTAGCTTGTTGAATAATATGTTTCTTGATGTGTTGAATTTTTCGCATTTTAGGAGGAAATGCATTTCTGTTTCAACCTCGCCAGCCAGACATTGATCGCATATTCTATTCTCTCTAGGCTGCCAGGATTTCTTGTATCTGCCTTTTTCAATTTCCAGTTGGTGGTCGCTTAGTCTGTACCTGGTGAGGGTCTGTCTCTGTTTTGTGTCTCTGATGGTCGTGAGGTAGTCTGCCAGTTTATATTCTCTTTTTAGGGCCCGGTAACATTCTAATCTGCTTTGGCTTTCGGTTATTTTGTTCCAATGTTCCAGGTAGGTTTCTTTGCATTTTTTAATGATTTGGTTCACTCGGATTGGTGTTTGGACGGCTGTGTTGGTCTGAGGCTGGTCAGGGTCCGGCTGAGTACTTAGTTTCAGTAGCAGCTGACTCAGGGGACTCTTTTCTGGGTTTAGCTCTTGGGTCTGAAAGGCTTTGAAATGAAGGGTGTCTGGGGAGCTAGATTTGAGGTGATTTAGGAAGTTTAGTGCTCGTTTTTGGATGTTTATTATCAGTGGGTATCTGCCTAGTTCGGCTCTGCATGCATTTGTTGGCGTTTTTCTTTGGTTGCGAAGGATGCTTCGGCAGAATTCTGCATGTAGGGCTTCTATTGTGTGTTTTTCCCATTTAGTGTAGCTTTGGTGATTTAGCGGGCCCCATACTTCACTACCGTACAGTGCAATGGGCAGGATTATGCTGTCAAAAATTTTGAGCCAGATTTTGATTGGGATTTGGATGTTGTAGAATTTTCTTTTTATTGCATATAGGGCTCTTCGGGCTTTTTCTTTTAGTGCATTCACTGCTATGCTGAAGCTCCCTGATGCTGTAATAGTTAGACCAAGGTAGGTGTAGCTCATAGTGTGTCCTATAGTGGTATCACTGAGGGTAAACTGGTATTTGTTTTCCTGACATCTGGGTCTTTTCTGAAAAATCATGATGTTGGTTTTCTTTAGATTTACTGTTAGAGCCCAATTTTGGCAGTATTTGTCAAGTAGGTCTAGTTGTTGCTGTAATCCCTGTTCTGTGGGAGACAGCAGAACCAGGTCGTCCGCATAGAACAGGGACTTCACTTCTCCATCCAGGAGACGGAGACCTGGTGACTCGCTTTGCTCCAGCATGTCTGCTAATTCATTTATGTATATGTTGAACAGGGTCGGGCTCAAATTGCAGCCCTGCCGGACGCCTCTTCTCTGGGTGAAGAAATCGGTGCGTTTGTCTCCAATTTTGACCCCGCATTTGTTTTTCAGATACATTGATTTAATAAGGTCATAGACTTTGCCCCCTATTCCACACTGAAGAAGTTTATAATAGAGCCCTTCGTGCCATATAGAGTCAAAGGCTTTCTTGAAGTCGATGAAACAGGCGAATATTTTCCCATTTTTTGTTTGGTGTTTATGTTTTTCAATGAGGGTGTGAAGGGTATAGATATGGTCGGCGGTGCGGTGTTTTGGAAGAAAGCCTATTTGGTTTTTTCTGAGGATATTATGTTTGTTAAGAAAATCAAGTAATCTACTATTTAGAATACTGCAGAATAACTTCCCTAGACAACTGTTGACACAGATGCCGCGGTAGTTATTTGGGTCTGATTTGTTTCCACTTTTATATATGGGGGAGATTAGTCCTTGGCACCAGATATCGGGAAAACAGCCTGAGCGTAATATGATGTTGAATAGTTTGAGTATCGCACCCTGCATCTCCATATTGCTGAACTTTAGCATTTCATTTTTGATGTTGTCTGGGCCACAGGCTTTCTTTAGGTGGAGAGATTTTGTTTTTGTGGCCAATTCTTTCCATGTGATTGGGGAGTCTAGAGGGTTTTGGTTGTCTTTAATTGTTGCTTCTAATGTGTGGAGTTTTTCTGTGACCTGATGTTGACTTGGGTTTGTTTTGTTTTTTGGGATGTCTTTGTAGAGGTTTTCAAAATGTGTTCTCCAGATGTCGCCATCTTGGATTGGTAATGCTTGCAATTGTGTTGTACTCAGGTTATTCCACATTTCCCAGAATTGTTTTGGATCTCTCTCCTAACCTCTCTCTCTCTCTCGCTCCTTCCCTCTCTCTGTCTCTCTCCTCTTCCCTCTCTCTCTCTCTCCTCTTCCTTCTCTCTCTCTCTCTCCTCTTCCCCCTCTCTCTCTTTCTCCTCTTCCCTCTCTCTCTCTCTCTCCTCTTCCCCCCTCTCTCTCTCTCCTCTTCCCTCTCTCTCTCTCTCCTTCCCTCTCTCCTTCTCTCTCTCTCCCTCGCTCTCCTTCTCTCTCCTTCCCCCTCTCTCTCCTTCTCTCTCCTTGCCTCTCTCTCTCTCTCCTTCCCTCTCTCCTTGCCTCTCTCTCTCACACTCCCAGTCTCTCTCTCTCTCTCTCTCCCCCAGTCCCTGTCTCTCTCTTTCTCTCTCTTCCCCCCAGTCGCTCTCTCCCCCCAGACGCTCTGTCCCCCCAGTCGCTCTCTTCTCCCCGCAGTCTCTCTCGCCCCTTCCCTCTCTCTCTCTCTCCTTCCCTCTCTCCCTCCTCCTCTCTCCTTCCCACTCTCTCTCCTTCTCTCTCCTTCCCTCTCTCTCTCTCTCTTCCCCCCAGTTGCACATTCTCTCTTCACGCCAGTTGCTCTCTCTCTCTTCCCCCCAGTCGTTCTCTCTCTTCCCCCCAGTCACTCTCTCTCGCTCTCTCTCTTCCCCCGTCACTCTCTCTCTCTCTCTTCCCCCCAGTCGCTTTCTATCTCATCCCCCCAGTCGCTCTCTCTCTCTCTCTTCCCCCAGTTGCGTTATCTCTCTCTTCCCCCCAGTCGCTCTCTCTCTCTTCCCCCCAGTCGCGCTCTGCCTCCCTGTCGCTCTCACCCCGCAGTCGCTCTCTTCTCCCCGCAGTCGCTCTCTCTCCTTCCCTCTCTCTCTCAACTTCCCTCTCTCTCTCTCTCTCCTTCCTTCTCTCTCTCACACTCCCAGTCTCTCTCTCTCTCGCTCCCCCAGTCTCTCTCTCTCTCTTTCCCTCTCTTCCCCCCAGTCGCTCTCTCCCCCCCCAGACGCTCTGTCCCCCCAGTCATTCTCTTCTCCCCGCAGTCTCTCTCTCTCCTTCCCCCTCTCTCTCTCTCCTTCCCTCTCTCCTTCCCTCTCTCTCTCCTTCTCTCTCCTTCCCTCTCTCTCTCTCTCTCTTCCCCCGTCACTCATTCTCTCTTCACCCCAGTCGCTCTCTCTCTCTCTTCACCCCAGTCGCTCTCTCACTTTCTTCACCCCAGTCGCTTTCTCTCTCATCCCCCCAGTCGCGCTCTCTCTCTCTTCCCCCCAGTCACGTTCTCTCTCTCTTCCTCCCAGTCGCTCTCTGTCTCTTCCCCCAGTCGCTCTCTCTCCCTTCCCCCAGTCACTCTCTCTCTCTTCCCCCCCAGTCGCACTCTGCCCCCCAGTCGCTCTCTTCTCCCCGCAGTCGCTCTCTCTCCTTCCCTCTCTCTCTCTCTCTCCTTCCCTCTCTCTCTCTCTCTCCTTCCCTCACTCTCTCCTCCTCTCTCCTTCCCTCTCTCTCTCCTTCTCTCTCCTTCCCTCTCTCTCTCTCTCTTCCCCCCAGTCGCTCATTCTCTCTTCACCCCAGTCGCTCTCTCTCTCTTTCCCCCCAGTCGCCCTCTCTCTTCCCCCCAGTCACTCTCTCTCTCTCTCTCTTCCCCCCCAGTCGCTCTCTGTCTCTCTTCCCCCCGTCGCTCTCTGTCTCTCTTCGCCCCAGTCGCTCTCTCTCTCTCTTCGCCCCAGTCGCTCTCTCTCTCTCTTCCCCCAGTCGCTCTCTAGCTCTCTTCCCCCCAGTCGCTCTCTCTCTCTTCCCCCCAGTTGCTCTCTCTCTCTCTCTTCCCCCCAGTTGCTCGCTCTCTCTCTCTCTTCCCCCAGTCGTTCGCTCTCTCTCTTCCCCCCACTCGCTCGCTCTCTCTCTTCCCCCCAGTCGCTCTCTCTCCCTCTTCCCCCCAGTCGCTCTCTCTCTCTCTTCCCCCCAGTCACTCAGTTCAGTTCAGTTCAGTTCAAATGCTTTATTGGCATGAAAGTTTACAGAGAACCATATTGCCAAAGCTTACATAGCAAAAAGGTACAGTTTTCCAACATTCTGTAGGTGTCAATCGATTTGACATTTGTTGGGTACATACAATATTACTTTTAAACAATATTAATTTTAAACAGTCTTTCTACTTCATTTGGTACGTTCAATATTAATTTTAAACAGTCTTACTTTTAAACAGTCCTCAGGTTGTGACATGTTGTTACATATTTGGCCCCAAGGTATGGTCTGTCTCCTTCTCCTAGGACTAATCTCAATTTTGACAGGTCATCCAATTCCTTGAAATCTGGGGTTGTTTGGCTTAGCTTGTTGAATAATATGTTTCTTGATGTGTTGAATTTTTCGCATTTTAGGAGGAAATGCATCTCTGTTTCAACCTCGCCGGCCAGACATTGATCGCATATTCTATTCTCTCTAGGCTGCCAGGATTTCTTGTATCTGCCTTTTTCAATTTCCAGTTGGTGGTCGCTTAGTCTGTACCTGGTGAGGGTCTGTCTCTGTTTTGTGTCTCTGATGGTCGTGAGGTAGTCTGCCAGTTTATATTCTCTTTTTAGGGCCCGGTAACATTCTAATCTGCTTTGGCTTTCGGTTATTTTGTTCCAATGTTCCAGGTAGGTTTCTTTGCATTTTTTAATGATTTGGTTCACTCGGATTGGTGTTTGGACGGCTGTGTTGGTCTGGGGCTGGTCAGGGTCCGGCTGAGTACTTAGTTTCAGTAGCAGCTGACTCAGGGGACTCTTTTCTGGGTTTAGCTCTTGGGTCTGAAAGGCTTTGAAATGAAGGGTGTCTGGGGAGCTAGATTTGAGGTGATTTAGGAAGTTTAGTGCTCGTTTTTGGATGTTTATTATCAGTGGGTATCTGCCTAGTTCGGCTCTGCATGCATTTGTTGGCGTTTTTCTTTGGGTGCGAAGGATGCTTCGGCAGAATTCTGCATGTAGGGCTTCTATTGTGTGTTTTTCCCATTTAGTGTAGCTTTGGTGATTTAGCGGGCCCCATACTTCACTACCGTACAGTGCAATGGGCAGGATTATGCTGTCAAAAATTTTGAGCCAGATTTTGATTGGGATTTGGATGTTGTAGAATTTTCTTTTTATTGCATATAGGGCTCTTCGGGCTTTTTCTTTTAGTGCATTCACTGCTATGCTGAAGCTCCCTGATGCTGTAATAGTTAGACCAAGGTAGGTGTAGCTCATAGTGTGTCCTATAGTGGTATCACTGAGGGTAAACTGGTATTTGTTTTCCTGACATCTGGGTCTTTTCTGAAAAATCATGATGTTGGTTTTCTTTAGATTTACTGTTAGAGCCCAATTTTGGCAGTATTTGTCAAGTAGGTCTAGTTGTTGCTGTAATCCCTGTTCTGTGGGAGACAGCAGAACCAGGTCGTCCGCATAGAACAGGGACTTCACTTCTCCATCCAGGAGACGGAGACCTGGTGACTCGCTTTGCTCCAGCATGTCTGCTAATTCATTTATGTATATGTTGAACAGGGTCGGGCTCAAATTGCAGCCCTGCCGGACGCCTCTTCTCTGGGTGAAGAAATCGGTGCGTTTGTCTCCAATTTTGACCCCGCATTTGTTTTTCAGATACATTGATTTAATAAGGTCATAGACTTTGCCCCCTATTCCACACTGAAGAAGTTTATAATAGAGCCCTTCGTGCCATATAGAGTCAAAGGCTTTCTTGAAGTCGATGAAACAGGCGAATATTTTCCCATTTTTTGTTTGGTGTTTATGTTTTTCAATGAGGGTGTGAAGGGTATAGATATGGTCGGCGGTGCGGTGTTTTGGAAGAAAGCCTATTTGGTTTTTTCTGAGGATATTATGTTTGTTAAGAAAATCAAGTAATCTACTATTTAGAATACTGCAGAATAACTTCCCTAGACAACTGTTGACACAGATGCCGCGGTAGTTATTTGGGTCTGATTTGTTTCCACTTTTATATATGGGGGAGATTAGTCCTTGGCACCAGATATCGGGAAAACAGCCTGAGCGTAATATGATGTTGAATAGTTTGAGTATCGCACCCTGCATCTCCATATTGCTGAACTTTAGCATTTCATTTTTGATGTTGTCTGGGCCACAGGCTTTCTTTAGGTGGAGAGATTTTGTTTTTGTGGCCAGTTCTTTCCATGTGATTGGGGAGTCTAGAGGGTTTTGGTTGTCTTTAATTGTTGCTTCTAATGTGTGGAGTTTTTCTGTGACCTGATGTTGACTTGGGTTTGTTTTGTTTTTTGGGATGTCTTTGTAGAGGTTTTCAAAATGTGTTCTCCAGATGTCGCCATCTTGGATTGGTAATGCTTGCAATTGTGTTGTACTCAGGTTATTCCACATTTCCCAGAATTGTTTTGGATTGGTGGAGTTTTCAATTTCTTCGAGTATTTTGTGGGTATAGTTTTGTGTTTTGTTCCTAATGGTGTGTTTATATCTTTTGAGGGTTTCATTGTATCTAGTACGTAGGTCCGGATTGTTTGGTTGCCGATGCTTTTGGTTTGATATTTTTCTCAGGTCTTTTCTGGCATTTTTGCATTCGTGGTCAAACCATTTCATATTTTTATTTTGTCTTTTGTGATGCTTCCTCTTCTGTTTCACGAGGTCGGCTTTTACAGCTGCCTCATGGAAGATCATATTTATATCCTCTATGGCCGTGTTTACACCATCTCTGGTGATCTCATATAGATTTTCTTTAAATTTTGAAATTTTACTTGTGAGATCAGGTGAATTTAGTGCTGTGATGAATTTATCTCCACTGTCTGGGGCCCATCTGTATGTCTGGTTTATTTTATGTAGCTTACTGTGTTCCTTTTTTGTGTCTGTAGTTTGGGCAGAAAGTTTAAGGTACACATTTATTTGGTTATGGTCTGAGAGGGGGGATTGCTGCCTGACAGTGAATGCGTTGATATCGCAGGGGTCCAGGTCAGTGATTGTATAGTCCACCACACTAGACCCAAGAGTTGAGGAGTATGTGAGTCTCCCTAGGGAGTCCCCTCTGAACCTACCATTAACTATGTACAGGCCTAAGGCTCGGCAGAGTTGCACTACTTCCCTACCGCTTTTATTTATTTCACGATCAAGGTTGTTCCGATTTGCGATGGCTGGTGTGACATCTAAAGGGGTCTGGCCAAACACATGGTTGTTTCCCTGTGGGTCTATGAAGTCAGGTTCACAACCGGTCCTTGCATTTAGGTCCCCACATATTATCACCTTTCCTTGGGCCTGGAAATGGCTGATTTCCATGTGGAGAGTATCAAATAACTCCTCTTCGAAATATGGCGAATCTATTGGAGGTATGTAGATCGCACATAAGTAAACATCTTTTTTTGCTATTCCTATATTTTTATCTAGTTTTAGCCATACGTGTGATTTCCCCTGTTTTACCGGTGAGATGTGTTTGTCCAGTTCTCCCTTATACCACACCAATATTCCCCCGGAGGTTCTGCCCTTGCGTGTTTTAGTGTTCTTTACTGAGGGCACAATGATTTCATGGTACATTGGAGGACAGTGGGTCGGCATGTCCTTTTGGCACCATGTTTCTGTTAACACAATTATATCAATGTCTTTTATAGCTTTTAGGAATTCAGGGTCTGTACTCTTCATCCCAAAAGTTGAGGAGCGGAGGCCCTGGATATTCCAGCAGCTTATGTGGAAAGAACGCATTTATATAGTTCAATAAAACGAAATAAAATGGACCTATTTTGTGGGATGAGTGTGGAAACACTATTTTCTATAATGCTAAGTGATGATTTAGTATAAATTTCATGAGGCATGCACATATATCTATCTAATAATAGTAATAATACTGGTAAGATAACAATAATGATAATGATAGATAACAATATTAATAATTTCTCCGGCTTTCTATCAGGCTGTTCAGCATCGTCATGATCTTTCTCAGTTCTTGGTCTACAGTCTGTGGTCTAGAGGGGGGTCTTGGGTCAGGTATAAAAGCACGGTTCTGTTGTCGGTTTTGTAAAGGGGGGTGGGGGACATTGGTGGTCCTGTTTGGGCTCCCAATGGTAGGGGGGGTGGGAGGGCTGCGTCTTTTGGCAGTGTTTATGAGGTTTCTTGCGAAGACCCACATCCGCTGTTTGAGTAGATGTATTTCGTCATAGAGGTCCCTTGTGTTGATGTTTGGATGATGGGCCAGGGAGACGTTGGGGAGGACAGAACATCTCGTGTCGATCTCCCTGTTGGTGTTGTGGATTATATAGGCTGGGGTGTCCTTTCTGGGCAGTAGTGTGGAGATCACGATCCGCGCCTCGGGGAATTCCCTGCTGGCCTTTTCTGCCATCCTGCTCACCGCCCAAGCCGTGCCTTCCTGTAGGGTGCGTAGGTCGTTCGTGCCTGTGTGGATCACAATCCATTTGGGGCTTCCAAGGGATTCTCTGTTCAGGATCTTCATTGCTTGGCCTGTGTTGCTGCACCATTTTTTCAGGACTTGATGGTCTGGGAACAGCCTCTGGGGGTCCAGAAACTTTCCGTTGGAGTCGGTCAGCAGGACCGCCTGAGGGGCTGGTTTTTCAGACTGGGTAACAGTAGTCTGGGTAGGACTCGCCTGGTGGCTCTCTCTCACACTCCCAATCTCTCTCTCTCACACTCCCAATCTTTCTCTCTCTCTCACTCCCAATCTCTCTCTCGCTCACACTCCCAATCTCTCTCTCTCTCACACTCCCAATCTCTGTCTCTCTCACACTCCCAATCTCTCTCTCTCACACTCCCAATCTCTCTCTCTCTCACACTCCCAATCTCTCTCTCTCATTCCCAGTCTCTCTCTCTCACACTCCCAATCTCTCTCTCTCTCACACTCCCAGTCTCTCTCTCTCTCTCTCTCTCACACTCCCAATCTCTCTCTCTCACACACTCCCAGTCTCTCTCTCTCACACTCCCAATCTCTCTCTCTCTCACACTCCCAATCTCTCTCTCTCACACACTCCCAGTCTCTCTCTCTCACACTCCCAATCTCTCTCTCTCTCACACTCCCAGTCTCTCTCTCTCTCACTCCCAATCTCACTCTCTCTTACACTACCAGTCCCTCTCTCTCTCTCACACACTCCCAGTCTCTCTCTCTCACACACTCCCAGTCTCTCTCTCTCTCACACTCCCAGTCTTTCTCTCACTCTCTCTCACTCCCAATCTCTCTCTCTCTCACACTCCCAATCTCTCTCTCTCTCACAGTCCCAATCTCTCTCTCTCACACTCCCAATCTCTCTCTCTCTCACACTCCCAATCTCTCTCTCTCACTCCCAATCTCTCTCTCTCTCACACTCCCAATCTCTCTCTCTCTCACACTCCAAATCTCTCTCTCTCATTCCCAGTCTCTCTCTCTCACACTCCCAATCTCTCTCTCTCTCACACTCCCAGTCTCTCTCTCTCTCTCTCTCTCTCACTCCCAATCTCTCTCTCTCTCTCACACTCCCAATCTCTTTCTCTCTCACACTCCCAATCTCTCTCTCTCACACTCCCAGTCTCTCTCTCTCTCACGCTCCCAGTGTCTCTCTCTCTCACACTCCCAGTCTCTCTCTCTCTCTCTCACACACACTCCCACTCTCTCTCTCACACACACTCCCAGTCTCGCTCTCTCTCTCTCTCTCACTCCCAGGCTCTCTCTCACACTCCCACTCTTTCTCTCTCTCTCACACTCCCAGTCTTTCTCTCTCTCTCCCTCTCACTCCCAGTCTCTCTCTCACACTCCCAATCTCTCTCTCTCACACTCCCAATCTCTCTCTCTCACACTCCCAATCTCTCTCTCTCACACTCCCAATCTCTCTCTCTCTCACACTCCCAGTCTCTCTCTCTCTCACACTCCCAGTCTTTCTCTCTCTCTCTCTCACTCCCAATCTCTCTCTCTCTCACACTGCCAATCTCTCTCTCTCACACACTCCCAATCTCTCTCTCTCACACTCCCAATCTCTCTCTCTCTCACACTCCCAATCTCTCTCTCTCTCACACTCCCAATCTCTCTCTCTCTCACAATCCCAATCTCTCACTCTCACACTCCCAATCTCTCTCTCTCACACTCCCAATCTCTAGCTCTCTCTCACACTCCCAATCTCTCTCTCTCACACTCCCAATCTCTCTCTCTCTCTCACACTGCCAATCTCTCTCTCTCTCACACACCCAATCTCCCTCTCTCTCACACTCCCAATCTCTCTCTCTCTCACACTTCCAGTCTCTCTCTCTCTCACACTCCCAGTCTCTCTCTCTCTCACACTCCCAGTCTCTCTCTCTCACACCCCCAATCTCTCTCTCTCACTCCCAATCTCTCTCTCTCTCATACTCCCAATCTCCCTCTCTCACACACTCCCAGTCTCTCTCTCTCACACTCCCAATCTCTCTCTCTCTCACACTCCCAATCTCTCTCTCTCACACACTCCCAGTCTCTCTCTCTCACACTCCCAATCTCTCTCTCTCTCACGCTCCCAGTCTCTCTCTCTCTCACTCCCAATCTCACTCTCTCTCACACTCCCAGTCTCTCTCTCTCTCTCTCACACACTCCCAGTCTCTCTCTCTCACACTCCCAATCTCTCTCTCTCTCACACTCCCAGTCTCTCTCTCTCTCACTCCCAATCTCACTCTCTCTTACACTACCAGTCCCTCTCTCTCTCTCACACACTCCCAGTCTCTCTCTCTCTCACTCCCAATCTCACTCTCTCTCACACTCCCAGTCTCTCTCTCTCTCTCTCACACACTCCCAGTCTCTCTCTCTCACACTCCCAATCTCTCTCTCTCACACTCCCAGTCTCTCTCTCTCTCACTCCCAATCTCACTCTCTCTCACACTCCCAGTCTCTCTCTCTCTCTCTCACACACTCCCAGTCTCTCTCTCTCACACACTCCCAGTCTCTCTCTCTCTCACACTGCCAATCTCTCTCTCTCTCACACTCCCAATCTCTCTCTCTCACACTCCCAATCTCTCTCTCTCTCACACTCCCAATCTCTCTCTCTCTCACACTCCCAATCTCTCTCTCTCTCACTATCCCAATCTCTCTCTCTCACACTCCCAATCTCTCTCTCTCACACTCCCAATCTCTCTCTCTCTCTCACACTCCCAATCTCTCTCTCTCACACTCCCAACCTCTCTCTCTCTCTCACACTGCCAATCTCTCTCTCTCTCACACACCCAATCTCCCTCTCTCTCACACTCCCAATCTCTCTCTTTATCACACTCCCAGTCCAATTCCAATTCCAATTAAAATGCTTTATTGGCATGAAAGTTTACAGAGAACCATATTGCCAAAGCTTACATAGCAAAAAGGTACAGTTTTCCAACATTCTGTAGGTGTCAATCGATTTGACATTTGTTGGGTACATACAATATTACTTTTAAACAATATTAATTTTAAACAGTCTTTGTACTTCATTTGGTACGTTCAATATTAATTTTAAACAGTCTTAATTTTAAACAGTCCTCAGGTTGTGACATGTTGTTACATATTTGGCCCCAAGGTATGGTCTGTCTCCTTCTCCTAGGACTAATCTCAATTTTGACAGATCATCCAATTCCTTGAAATCTGGGGTTGTTTGGCTTAGCTTGTTGAATAATATGTTTCTTGATGTGTTGAATTTTTCGCATTTTAGGAGTCTCTCTCACAGTCCCAATCTCTCTCTCTCACACTCCCAATCTCTCTCTCTCTCACACTCCCAATCTCTCTCTCTCACTCCCAATCTCTCTCTCTCTCACACTCCCAATCTCTCTCTCACACACTCCCAATCTCTCTCTCCCTCTCTCACTCCCAATCTCTCTCTCTCTCGCACTCCCAATCTCTCTCTCTCTCACACTCCCAATCTATGTCTCTCTCACACTCCCAATCTCTCTCTCTCACACTCCCAATCTCTCTCTCTCTCACACTCCCAATCTTTCTCTCTCACACTCCCAATCTCTCTCACACTCCCAATCTCTCTCTCTCACACTCCCAAACTCTCTCTCTCTCACACTCGCAGTCTCTCTCTCTCTCACACTCCCAGTCTCTCTCTCTCTCACTCCCAATCTCTCTCTCTCTCACACTCCCAGTCTCTCTCTCTCTCTCTCACACACACTCCCACTCTCTCTCTCACACACACTCCCAGTCTCTCTCTCTCTCTCTCTCACTCCCAGTCTCTCTCTCACACTCCCATCTCTCTCTCTCTCACACACTCCCAGTCTCTCTCTCTCTCTCTCTCTCACTCCCAGTCTCTCTCTCACACTCCCAATCTCTCTCTCTCACACTCCCAATCTCTCTCTTTCTCACACTACCAATCTTTCTCTCTCACACTCCCAATCTCTCTCCCTCACACTCCCAATCTCTCTCTCTCACACTCCCAATCTCTCTCTCTCTCACACTCCCAGTCTCTCTCTCTCTCACACTCCCAGTCTCTCTCTCTCTCTCTCTCACTCCCAATCTCTCTCTCTCTCACACTCCCAATCTCTCTCTCTCTCACACTCCCAATCTCTCTCTCTCGCACTCCCAATCTCTCTCTCTCTCACACTCCCAATCTCTCTCTCTCTCACACTCCGAATCTCTCTCTCTCATTCCCAGACTCTCTCTCTCACACTCCCAATCTCTCTCTCTCTCACACTCCCAGTCTCTCTCTCTCTCTCTCTCTCTCACTCCCAATCTCTCTCTCTCTCTCACACTCCCAATCTCTCTCTCTCTCACATTCGCAATCTCTCTCTCTCACACTCCAAATCTCTCTCTCTCTCACACTCCCAGTCACTCTCTCTCTCACACTCCAAGTCTCTCTCTCTCTCACACTCCCAGTCTCTCTCTCTCACACTCCCAATCTCTCTCTCTCACTCCCAGTCTCTCTCTCTCTCAAACCCCCAATCTCTCTCTCTCACTCCCAGTCTCTCTCTCTCACTCCCAATCTCTCTCTCTCTCACACTCCCAATCTCTCTCTCTCTCACACTCCAAATCTCTCTCTCTCTCACATTCCCAATCTCTCTCTCCCACGCACTCCCAGTCTCTCTCTCTCACACTCCCAATCTCTCTCTCTCTCACACTCCCAGTCTCTCTCTCTCTCACTCCCAATCTCACTCTCTCTCACACTCCCAGTCTCTCTCTCTCTCTCTCACACACTCCCAGTCTCTCTCTCTCACACACTCCCAGTCTCTCTCTCTCACACACTCCCAGTCTCTCTCTCTCACACACTCCCAGTCTCTCTCTCTCACACTCCCAATCTCTCTCTCTCACTCCCAGTCTCTCTCTCTCTCAAACTCCCAATCTCTCTCTCTCTCACAGTCCCAATCTCTCTCTCTCACAGTCCCAATCTCTCTCTCTCACACTCCCAATCTCTCTCTCTCTCACACTCCCAATCTCTCTCTCTCTCACAGTCCCAATCTCTCTCTCTCACACTCCCAATCTCTCTCTCTCTCACACTCCCAATCTCTCTCTCTCACTCCCAACCTCTCTCTCTCTCACACTCCCAATCTCTCTCTCTCACACTCCCAATCTTTCTCTCTCTCTCACTCCCAATCTCTCTCTCGCTCACACTCCCAATCTCTCTCTCTGTCACACTCCCCATCTCTGTCTCTCTCACACTCCCAATCTCTCTCTCTCACACTCCCAATCTCTCTCTCTCTCACACTCCCAATCTTTCTCTCTCACACTCCCAATCTCTCTCTCTCTCACACTCCCAATCTCTCTCTCTCACACTCCCAATCTCTCTCTCTCTCACACTCCCAGTCTCTCTCTCTCTCACACTCCCAGTCTCTCTCTCTCTCTCTCACTCCCAATCTCTCTCTCTCTCACACTCCCAATCTCTCTCTCTCGCACACTCCCAATCTCTCTCTCTCACACTCCCAATCTCTCTCTCTCTCACACTCCCAATCTCTCTGTCTCACACTCCCAGTCTCTCTCTCACACACTCCCAATCTCTCTGTCTCACAATCCCAATCTCTCTCTCTCTCACACTCCCAATCTCTCTCTCTCTCACACTCCCAATCTCTCTCTCTCTCACACTCCCAATCTCTCTCTCTCACTCCCAATCTCTCTCTCTCTCACACTCCCAGTCTCTCTCTCTCTCTCTCTCACTCCCAATCTCTCTCTCTCTCTCACACTCCCAATCTCTCTCTCTCTCACACACTCCCAATCTCTCTCTCTCACACTCCCAGTCTCTCTCTCTCTCACGCTCCCAGTCTCTCTCTCTCTCACACTCCCAGTCTCTCTCTCTCTCTCTCACACACACTCCCACTCTGTCTCTCACACAAACTCCCAGTCTCACTCTCTCTCTCTCTCTCACTCCCAGTCTCTCTCTCACACTCCCACTCTCTCTCTCTCTCAGACACTCCCAGTCTCTCTCTCTCTCTCTCTCTCACTCCCAGTCTCTCTCTCACACTCCCAATCTCTCTCTCTCACACTCCCAATCTTTCTCTCTCACACTCCCAATCTTTCTCTCTCTCACACTCCCAATCTCTCTCTCTCACACTCCCAATCTCTCTCTCTCTCACACTGCCAATCTCTGTCTCTCTCACACTCCCAATCTCTCTCTCTCACACTCCCAATCTCTCTCTCACACTCCCAATCTCTCTCTCTCTCACACTCCCAATCTCTCTCTCTCATTCCCAGTCTCTCTCTCTCACACTCCCAATCTCTCTCTCTCTCACACTCCCAGTCTCTCTCTCTCTCTCTCACACACAATCCCAATCTCTCTGTCTCACACTCCCAATCTCTCTCTCTCTCACACTCCCAATCTCTCTCTCTCTCACACTCCCAATCTCTCTCTCTCATTCCCAGTCTCTCTCTCTCACACTCCCAATCTATCACTCTCTCACACTCCCAGTCTCTCTCTCTCTCTCTCTCTCTCACTCCCAATCTCTCTCTCTCTCTCACACTCCCAATCTCTCTCTCTCTCACACTCCCAATCTCTCTCTCTCACACTCCCAGTCCAATTCCAATTCCAATTCAAATGCTTTATTGGCATGAAAGTTTACAGAGAACCATATTGCCAAAGCTTACATAGCAAAAAGGTACAGTTTTCCAACATTCTGTAGGTGTCAATCGATTTGACATTTGTTGGGTACATACAATATTACTTTTAAACAATATTAATTTTAAACAGTCTTTGTACTTCATTTGGTACGTTCAATATTAATTTTAAACAGTCTTAATTTTAAACTGTCCTCAGGTTGTGACATGTTGTTACATATTTGGCCCCAAGGTATGGTCTGTCTCCTTCTCCCAGGACTAATCTCAATTTTGACAGGTCATCCAATTCCTTGAAATCTGGGGTTGTTTGGCTTAGCTTGTTGAATAATATGTTTCTTAATGTGTTGAATTTTTCGCATTTTAGGAGGAAATGCATTTCTGTTTCAACCTCGCCGGCCAGACATTGATCGCATATTCTATTCTCTCTAGGCTGCCAGGATTTCTTGTATCTGCCTTTTTCAATTTCCAGTTGGTGGTCGCTTAGTCTGTACCTGGTGAGGGTCTGTCTCTGTTTTGTGTCTCTGATGGTCGTGAGGTTGTCTGCCAGTTTATATTCTCTTTTGAGGGCCCGGTAACATTCTAATCTGCTTTGGCTTTCGGTTATTTTGTTCCAATGTTCCAGGTAGGTTTCTTTGCATTGTTTAATGATTTGGTTCACTCGGATTGGTGTTTGGACGGCTGTGTTGGTCTGGGGCTGGTCAGGGTCCGGCTGAGTACTTATTTTCAGTAGCAGCTGACTCAGGGCACTCTTTTCTGGGTTTAGCTCTTGGGTCTGAAAGGCTTTGAAATGAAGGGTGTCTGGGGAGCTAGATTTGAGGTGATTTAGGAAGTTTAGTGCTCGTTTTTGGATGTTTATTATCAGTGGGTATCTGCCTAGTTCGGCTCTGCATGCATTTGTTGGTGTTTTTCTTTGGGTGCGAAGGATGCTTCGGCAGAATTTTGCATGTAGGGCTTCTATTGTGTGTTTTTCCCATTTAGTGTAGCTTTGGTGATTTAGCGGGCCCCATACTTCACTACCGTATAGTGCAATGGGCAGGATTATGCTGTCAAATATTTTTAGCCAGATTTTGATTGGGATTTGGATGTTGTAGAATTTTCTTTTTATTGCATATAGGGCTCTTCGGGCTTTTTCTTTTAGTGCATTCACTGCTATGCTGAAGCTCCCTGATGCTGTAATAGTTAGACCAAGGTAGGTGTAGCTCATAGTGTGTCCTATAGTGGTATCACGCTCCCAGTCTCTCTCTCTCTCACACACCCAGTCTCTCTCTCTCTCTCTCACACACACTCCCACACTCTCTCTCACACACACTCCCAGTCTCGCTCTCTCTCTCTCTCTCACTCCCAGTCTCTATCTCACACTCCCACTCCCTCTCTCTCTCACACACTCCCAGTCTTTCTCTCTCTCTCTCTCTCACTCCCAGTCTCTCTCTCACACTTCCAATCTCTCTCTCTCACACTCCCAATCTCTCTCTCTCTCACACTCCCAATCTCTCTCTCTCACACTCCCAATCTCTCTCTCTCTCACACTCCCAGTCTCTCTCTCTCTCACACTCCCAGTCTTTCTCTCTCTCTCTCACACTCCCAATCTCTCTCTCTCTCACACACTCCCAATCTCTCTCTCTCACACTCCCAGTCTCTCTCTCTCTCACGCTCCCAGTCTCTCTCTCTCTCACACTCCCAGTCTCTCTCTCTCTCTCTCACACACACTCCCACTCTGTCTCTCACACAAACTCCCAGTCTCACTCTCTCTCTCTCTCTCACTCCCAGTCTCTCTCTCACACTCCCACTCTCTCTCTCTCTCAGACACTCCCAGTCTCTCTCTCTCTCTCTCTCTCACTCCCAGTCTCTCTCTCACACTCCCAATCTCTCTCTCTCACACTCCCAATCTTTCTCTCTCACACTCCCAATCTTTCTCTCTCTCACACTCCCAATCTCTCTCTCTCACACTCCCAATCTCTCTCTCTCTCACACTGCCAATCTCTGTCTCTCTCACACTCCCAATCTCTCTCTCTCACACTCCCAATCTCTCTCTCACACTCCCAATCTCTCTCTCTCTCACACTCCCAATCTCTCTCTCTCATTCCCAGTCTCTCTCTCTCACACTCCCAATCTCTCTCTCTCTCACACTCCCAGTCTCTCTCTCTCTCTCTCTCACACAATCCCAATCTCTCTGTCTCACACTCCCAATCTCTCTCTCTCTCACACTCCCAATCTCTCTCTCTCTCACACTCCCAATCTCTCTCTCTCATTCCCAGTCTCTCTCTCTCACACTCCCAATCTATCACTCTCTCACACTCCCAGTCTCTCTCTCTCTCTCTCTCTCTCACTCCCAATCTCTCTCTCTCTCTCACACTCCCAATCTCTCTCTCTCTCACACTCCCAATCTCTCTCTCTCACACTCCCAGTCCAATTCCAATTCCAATTCAAATGCTTTATTGGCATGAAAATTTACAGAGAACCATATTGCCAAAGCTTACATAGCAAAAAGGTACAGTTTTCCAACATTCTGTAGGTGTCAATCGATTTGACATTTGTTGGGTACATACAATATTACTTTTAAACAATATTAATTTTAAACAGTCTTTGTACTTCATTTGGTACGTTCAATATTAATTTTAAACAGTCTTAATTTTAAACTGTCCTCAGGTTGTGACATGTTGTTACATATTTGGCCCCAAGGTATGGTCTGTCTCCTTCTCCCAGGACTAATCTCAATTTTGACAGGTCATCCAATTCCTTGAAATCTGGGGTTGTTTGGCTTAGCTTGTTGAATAATATGTTTCTTAATGTGTTGAATTTTTCGCATTTTAGGAGGAAATGCATTTCTGTTTCAACCTCGCCGGCCAGACATTGATCGCATATTCTATTCTCTCTAGGCTGCCAGGATTTCTTGTATCTGCCTTTTTCAATTTCCAGTTGGTGGTCGCTTAGTCTGTACCTGGTGAGGGTCTGTCTCTGTTTTGTGTCTCTGATCGTCGTGAGGTTGTCTGCCAGTTTATATTCTCTTTTGAGGGCCCGGTAACATTCTAATCTGCTTTGGCTTTCGGTTATTTTGTTCCAATGTTCCAGGTAGGTTTCTTTGCATTGTTTAATGATTTGGTTCACTCGGATTGGTGTTTGGACGGCTGTGTTGGTCTGGGGCTGGTCAGGGTCCGGCTGAGTATTTATTTTCAGTAGCAGCTGACTCAGGGGACTCTTTTCTGGGTTTAGCTCTTGGGTCTGAAAGGCTTTGAAATGAAGGGTGTCTGGGGAGCTAGATTTGAGGTGATTTAGGAAGTTTAGTGCTCGTTTTTGGATGTTTATTATCAGTGGGTATCTGCCTAGTTTGCATTTGTTGGTGTTTTTCTTTGGGTGCGAAGGATGCTTCGGCAGAATTCTGCATGTAGGGCTTCTATTGTGTGTTTTTCCCATTTAGTGTAGCTTTGGTGATTTAGCGGGCCCCATACTTCACTACCGTATAGTGCAATGGGCAGGATTATGCTGTCAAATATTTTTAGCCAGATTTTGATTGGGATTTGGATGTTGTAGAATTTTCTTTTTATTGCATATAGGGCTCTTCGGGCTTTTTCTTTTAGTGCATTCACTGCTATGCTGAAGCTCCCTGATGCTGTAATAGTTAGACCAAGGTAGGTGTAGCTCATAGTGTGTCCTATAGTGGTATCACGCTCCCAGTCTCTCTCTCTCTCACGCACCCAGTCTCTCTCTCTCTCTCTCACACACACTCCCACACTCTCTCTCACACACACTCCCAGTCTCGCTCTCTCTCTCTCTCTCACTCCCAGTCTCTATCTCACACTCCCACTCCCTCTCTCTCTCACACACTCCCAGTCTTTCTCTCTCTCTCTCTCTCACTCCCAGTCTCTCTCTCACACTTCCAATCTCTCTCTCTCACACTCCCAATCTCTCTCTCTCTCACACTCCCAATCTCTCTCTCTCACACTCCCAATCTCTCTCTCTCTCACACTCCCAGTCTCTCTCTCTCTCACACTCCCAGTCTTTCTCTCTCTCTCTCACACTCCCAATCTCTCTCTCTCTCACACACTCCCAATCTCTCTCTCTCACACTCCCAGTCTCTCTCTCTCTCACGCTCCCAGTCTCTCTCTCTCTCACACTCCCAGTCTCTCTCTCTCTCTCTCACACACACTCCCACTCTGTCTCTCACACAAACTCCCAGTCTCACTCTCTCTCTCTCTCTCACTCCCAGTCTCTCTCTCACACTCCCACTCTCTCTCTCTCTCAGACACTCCCAGTCTCTCTCTCTCTCTCTCTCTCACTCCCAGTCTCTCTCTCACACTCCCAATCTCTCTCTCTCACACTCCCAATCTTTCTCTCTCACACTCCCAATCTTTCTCTCTCTCACACTCCCAATCTCTCTCTCTCACACTCCCAATCTCTCTCTCTCTCACACTGCCAATCTCTGTCTCTCTCACACTCCCAATCTCTCTCTCTCACACTCCCAATCTCTCTCTCACACTCCCAATCTCTCTCTCTCTCACACTCCCAATCTCTCTCTCTCATTCCCAGTCTCTCTCTCTCACACTCCCAATCTCTCTCTCTCTCACACTCCCAGTCTCTCTCTCTCTCTCTCTCACACAATCCCAATCTCTCTGTCTCACACTCCCAATCTCTCTCTCTCTCACACTCCCAATCTCTCTCTCTCTCACACTCCCAATCTCTCTCTCTCATTCCCAGTCTCTCTCTCTCACACTCCCAATCTATCACTCTCTCACACTCCCAGTCTCTCTCTCTCTCTCTCTCTCTCACTCCCAATCTCTCTCTCTCTCTCACACTCCCAATCTCTCTCTCTCTCACACTCCCAATCTCTCTCTCTCACACTCCCAGTCCAATTCCAATTCCAATTCAAATGCTTTATTGGCATGAAAGTTTACAGAGAACCATATTGCCAAAGCTTACATAGCAAAAAGGTACAGTTTTCCAACATTCTGTAGGTGTCAATCGATTTGACATTTGTTGGGTACATACAATATTACTTTTAAACAATATTAATTTTAAACAGTCTTTGTACTTCATTTGGTACGTTCAATATTAATTTTAAACAGTCTTAATTTTAAACAGTCCTCAGGTTGTGACATGTTGTTACATATTTGGCCCCAAGGTATGGTCTGTCTCCTTCTCCCAGGACTAATCTCAATTTTGACAGGTCATCCAATTCCTTGAAATCTGGGGTTGTTTGGCTTAGCTTGTTGAATAATATGTTTCTTAATGTGTTGAATTTTTCGCATTTTAGGAGGAAATGCATTTCTGTTTCAACCTCGCCGGCCAGACATTGATCGCATATTCTATTCTCTCTAGGCTGCCAGGATTTCTTGTATCTGCCTTTTTCAATTTCCAGTTGGTGGTCGCTTAGTCTGTACCTGGTGAGGGTCTGTCTCTGTTTTGTGTCTCTGATGGTCGTGAGGTTGTCTGCCAGTTTATATTCTCTTTTGAGGGCCCGGTAACATTCTAATCTGCTTTGGCTTTCGGTTATTTTGTTCCAATGTTCCAGGTAGGTTTCTTTGCATTGTTTAATGATTTGGTTCACTCGGATTGGTGTTTGGACGGCTGTGTTGGTCTGGGGCTGGTCAGGGTCCGGCTGAGTACTTATTTTCAGTAGCAGCTGACTCAGGGGACTCTTTTCTGGGTTTAGCTCTTGGGTCTGAAAGGCTTTGAAATGAAGGGTGTCTGGGGAGCTAGATTTGAGGTGATTTAGGAAGTTTAGTGCTCGTTTTTGGATGTTTATTATCAGTGGGTATCTGCCTAGTTCGGCTCTGCATGCATTTGTTGGTGTTTTTCTTTGGGTGCGAAGGATGCTTCGGCAGAATTCTGCATGTAGGGCTTCTATTGTGTGTTTTTCCCATTTAGTGTAGCTTTGGTGATTTAGCGGGCCCCATACTTCACTACCGTATAGTGCAATGGGCAGGATTATGCTGTCAAATATTTTTAGCCAGATTTTGATTGGGATTTGGATGTTGTAGAATTTTCTTTTTATTGCATATAGGGCTCTTCGGGCTTTTTCTTTTAGTGCATTCACTGCTATGCTGAAGCTCCCTGATGCTGTAATAGTTAGACCAAGGTAGGTGTAGCTCATAGTGTGTCCTATAGTGGTATCACGCTCCCAGTCTCTCTCTCTCTCACACACCCAGTCTCTCTCTCTCTCTCTCACACACACTCCCACACTCTCTCTCACACACACTCCCAGTCTCGCTCTCTCTCTCTCTCTCACTCCCAGTCTCTATCTCACACTCCCACTCCCTCTCTCTCTCACACACTCCCAGTCTTTCTCTCTCTCTCTCTCTCACTCCCAGTCTCTCTCTCACACTTCCAATCTCTCTCTCTCACACTCCCAATCTCTCCCTCTCTCACACTCCCAATCTCTCTCTCTCACACTCCCAATCTCTCTCTCTCTCACACTCCCAGTCTCTCTCTCTCTCACACTCCCAGTCTTTCTCTCTCTCTCTCACACTCCCAATCTCTCTCTCTCACACTCCCAATCTCTCTCTCTCTCACACTCCCAATCTCTCTCTCTCTCACACTCCCAATCTCTCTCTCTCTCATTCCCAGTCTCTCTCTCTCACACTCCCAATCTCTCTCTCTCTCACACTCCCAATCTCTCTCTGTCACACTCCCAATCTCTCTCTCACACACTCCCAATCTCTCTGTCTCACACTCCCAATCTCTCTCTCTCACACTCCCAATCTCTCTCTCTCTCACACTCCCAATCTCTCTCTCTCATTCCCAGTCTCTCTCTCTCACACTCCCAATCTCTCTCTCTCTCACACTCCCAGTCTCTCTCTCTCTCTCTCTCTCTCGCTCCCAATCTCTCTCTCTCGCTCACACTCCCAATCTCTCTCTCCCTCACTCCCAATCTCACTCTCTCTCACACTCCCAGTCTCTCTCTCTCTCTCTCACACACTCCCAGTCTCTCTCTCTCACACACTCCCAGTCTCTCTCTCTCTCACACTCCCAGTCTTTCTCTCACTCTCTCTCACTCCCAATCTCTCTCTCTCACACTCCCAATCTCTCTCTCTCTCACACTCCCAATCTCTCTCTCTCACAGTCCCAATCTCTCTCTCTCACACTCCCAATCTCTCTCTCTCTCACACTCCCAATCTCTCTCTCTCTCACAGTCCCAATCTCTCTCTCTCACACTCCCAATCTCTCTCTCTCTCACACTCCCAATCTCTCTCTCTCACTCCCAACCTCTCTCTCTCTCACACTCCCAATCTCTCTCTCTCACACTCCCAATCTTTCTCTCTCTCTCACTCCCAATCTCTCTCTCGCTCACACTCCCAATCTCTCTCTCTCTCACACTCCCAATCTCTGTCTCTCTCACACTCCCAATCTCTCTCTCTCACACTCCCAATCTCTCTCTCTCTCACACTCCCAATCTCTCTCTCTCATTCCCAGTCTCTCTCTCTCACACTCCCAATCAGTTCAGTTCAGTTCAGTTCAAATGCTTTATTGGCATGAAAGTTTACAGAGAACCATATTGCCAAAGCTTACATAGCAAAAAGGTACAGTTTTCCAACATTCTGTAGGTGTCAATCGATTTGACATTTGTTGGGTATATACAATATTACTTTTAAACAATATTAATTTTAAACAGTCTTTCTACTTCATTTGGTACGTTCAATATTAATTTTAAACAGTCTTACTTTTAAACAGTCCTCAGGTTGTGACATGTTGTTACATATTTAGCCCCAAGGTATGGTCTGTCTCCTTCTCCTAGGACTAATCTCAATTTTGACAGATCATCCAATTCCTTGAAATCTGGGGTTGTTTGGCTTAGCTTGTTGACTAATATGTTTCTTGATGTGTTGAATTTTTCGCATTTTAGGAGGAAATGCATTTCTGTTTCCAATCTCCCTCTCTCTCACACTCCCAGTCTCTCTCTCTCTCTCTCTCTCTCACTCCCAATCTCTCTCTCTCTCTCACACTCCCAATCTCTCTCTCTCTCACACTCCCAATCTCTCTCTCTCACACTCCCAGTCGAATTCCAATTCCAATTCAAATGCTTTATTGGCATGAAAATTTACAGAGAACCATATTGCCAAAGCTTACATAGCAAAAAGGTACAGTTTTCCAACATTCTGTAGGTGTCAATCGATTTGACATTTGTTGGGTACATACAATATTACTTTTAAACAATATTAATTTTAAACAGTCTTTGTACTTCATTTGGTACGTTCAATATTAATTTTAAACAGTCTTAATTTTAAACAGTCCTCAGGTTGTGACATGTTGTTACATATTTGGCCCCAAGGTATGGTCTGTCTCCTTCTCCCAGGACTAATCTCAATTTTGACAGGTCATCCAATTCCTTGAAATCTGGGGTTGTTTGGCTTAGCTTGTTGAATAATATGTATCTTAATGTGTTGAATTTTTCGCATTTTAGGAGGAAATGCATTTCTGTTTCAACCTCGCCGGCCAGACATTGATCGCATATTCTATTCTCTCTAGGCTGCCAGGATTTCTTGTATCTGCCTTTTTCAATTTCCAGTTGGTGGTCGCTTAGTCTGTACCTGGTGAGGGTCTGTCTCTGTTTTGTGTCTCTGATGGTCGTGAGGTAGTCTGCCAGTTTATATTCTCTTTTGAGGGCCCGGTAACATTCTAATCTGCTTTGGCTTTCGGTTATTTTGTTCCAATGTTCCAGGTAGGTTTCTTTGCATTGTTTAATGATTTGGTTCACTCGGATTGGTGTTTGGACGGCTGTGTTGTTCTGGGGCTGGTCAGGGTCTGGCTGAGTACTTATTTTCAGTAGCAGCTGACTCAGGGGACTCTTTTCTGGGTTTAGCTCTTGGGTCTGAAAGGCTTTGAAATGAAGGGTGTCTGGGGAGCTAGATTTGAGGTGATTTAGGAAGTTTAGTGCTCGTTTTTGGATGTTTATTATCAGTGGGTATCTGCCTAGTTCGGCTCTGCATGCATTTGTTGGTGTTTTTCTTTGGGTGCGAAGGATGCTTCGGCAGAATTCTGCATGTAGGGCTTCTATTGTGTGTTTTTCCCATTTAGTGTAGCTTTGGTGATTTAGCGGGCCCCATACTTCACTACCGTATAGTGCAATGGGCAGGATTATGCTGTCAAATATTTTGAGCCAGATTTTGATTGGGATTTGGATGTTGTAGAATTTTCTTTTTATTGCATATAGGGCTCTTCGGGCTTTTTCTTTTAGTGCATTCACTGCTATGCTGAAGCTCCCTGATGCTGTAATAGTTAGACCAAGGTAGGTGTAGCTCATAGTGTGTCCTATAGTGGTATCACTGAGGGTAAACTGGTATTTGTTTTCCTGACATCTGGGCCTTTTTTGAAAAATCATGATGTTGGTTTTCTTTAGATTTACTGTTAGAGCCCAATTTTGGCAGTATTTGTCGAGTAGGTCTAGTTGTTGCTGTAATCCCTGTTCTGTGGGAGACAGCAGAACCAGGTCGTCCGCATAGAACAGGGATTTCACTTCTCCATCCAGGAGACGGAGACCTGGTGACTCGCTTTGCTCCAGCATGTCTGCTAATTCATTTATGTATATGTTGAACAGGGTCGGGCTCAAATTGCAGCCCTGCCGGACGCCTCTTCTCTGGGTGAAGAAATCGGTGCGTTTGTCTGCAATTTTGACCCCGCATTTGTTTTTCAGATACATTGATTTAATAAGGTCATAGACTTTGCCCCCTATTCCACACTGAAGAAGTTTATAATAGAGCCCTTCGTGCCATATAGAGTCAAAGGCTTTCTTGAAGTCGATGAAACAGGCGAATATTTTCCCATTTTTTGTTTGGTGTTTATGTTTTTCAATGAGGGTGTGAAGGGTATAGATATGGTCGGCGGTGCGGTGTTTTGGAAGAAAGCCTATTTGGTTTTTTCTGAGGATATTATGTTTGTTAAGAAAATCAAGTAATCTACTATTTAGAATACTGCAGAATAACTTCCCTAGACAACTGTTGACACAGATGCCGCGGTAGTTATTTGGGTCTGATTTGTTTCCACTTTTATATATGGGGGAGATTAGTCCTTGGCACCAGATATCGGGAAAACAGCCTGAACGTAATATGATGTTGAATAATTTGAGTACCGCACCCTGCATCTCCATATTGCTGAACTTGAGCATTTCATTTTTGATGTTGTCTGGGCCACAGGCTTTCTTTAGGTGGAGAGATTTTGTTTTTGTGGCCAGTTCTTTCCATGTGATTGGGGGGTCTAGAGGGTTTTGGTTGTCTTTAATTGTTGCTTCTAATGTGTGGAGTTTTTCTGTGACCTGATGTTGACTTGGGTTTGTTTCGTTTTTTGGGATGTCTTTGTAGAGGTTTTCAAAATGTGTTCTCCAGATGTCGCCATCTTGGATTGGTAATGCTTGCAATTGTGTTGTACTCAGGTTATTCCACATTTCCCAGAATTGTTTTGGATTGGTGGAGTTTTCAATTTCTTCGAGTATTTTGTGGGTATAGTTTTGTGTTTTGTTCCTAATGGTGTGTTTATATCTTTTGAGGGTTTCATTGTATCTAGTACGTAGGTCCGGATTGTTTGGTTGGTGATGCTTTTGGTTTGATATTTTTCTCAGGTCTTTTCTGGCATTTTTGCATTCGTGGTCAAACCATTTCTTATTTTTATTTTGTCTTTTGTGACGCTTCCTCTTCTGTTTCACAAGGTCGGCTTTTACAGCTGCCTCATGGAAGATCATATTTATATCCTCTATGGCCATGTTTACACCATCTCTGGTGATCTCGTATGGGTTTTCTTTAAATTTTGATATTTTACTTGTGAGATCAGGTGACTTTAGTGCTGTGATGAATTTATCTCCACTGTCTGGGGCCCATCTGTATGTCTGGTTTATTTTATGTAGCTTACTGGGTTCCTTTTTTGTGTCTGTAGTTTGGGCAGAAAGTTTAAGGTACACATTTATTTGGTTATGGTCTGAGAGGGGGGATTGCTGCCTAACAGTGAATGCGTTGATATCGCAGGGGTCCAGGTCAGTGATTGTATAGTCCACCACACTAGACCCAAGAGTTGAGGAGTATGTGAGTCTCTCTCTCTCTCTCTCTCTCACTCCCAGTCTATCTCTCACACTCCCACTCTCTCTCTCTCTCTCTCACACTCCCTCTCTCTCTCTCTCACACTCCCAGTCTCTCTCTGTCGCTCTCACTCACAGTCTCTCTCTCTCTCTCTCTCAAACTCCCAGTCTCTCTCTCTCTCACACACTCCCACTCTCTCTCGCACTCCCAGACTCTCTCTCTCTCTCTCATACTCCCAGTCTCTCTCTCTCTCACCCCCAGTCTCTCTCTCTCTCTCTCTCTCTCTCTCTCACTCCCAGTCTCTCTCTCTCTCACACTTCCATTCTCTCTCTCTCTCACACTCCAAATCTCTCTCTCTCTCTCACACTCCCAATCTCTCTCTCTCTCACACTCCCAATCTCTCTCTCTCTCACACTCCCAATCTCTCTCTCTCTCACACTCCCAGTCTCTCTCTCTCTCACGCTCCCAGTCTCTCTCTCTCTCACAGTCCCAGTCTCTCTCTCTCTCTCTCTCTCTCACACACACTCCCACTCTCTCTCTCTCACACACTCCCACTCTCTCTCTCTCTCACACACTCCCAGTCTCTCTCTCTCTCTCTCTCTCTCACTCCCAGTCTCTCTCTCACACTCCCACTCTCTCTCTCTCTCTCTCACACTCCCTCTCTCTCTCTCTCACACTTCCAGTCTCTCTCTGTCTCTCTCACTCACAGTCTCTCTCTCTCTCTCTCTCAAACTCCCAGTCGCTCTCTCTCTCACACACTCCCACTCTCTCTCACACTCCCAGACTCTCTCTCTCTCTCTCATACTCCCAGTCTCTCTCTCTCTCACTCCCAGTCTCTCTCTCTCTCTCTCTCACTCCCAGTCTCTCTCTCTCTCACACTTCCAGTCTCTCTCTCTCTCACACTTCCAGTCTCTCTCTCTCTCTCACACCCCCAGTCTCTCTCTCTTCCCCCCAATCTCTCTCTCTTTCTCCTCCCCCATCTCTCTCTCTCTCTCTTCTCCCCAGTCTCTCTCTCTCTCTCTCTCCCCCAGTCTCTCTCTCTCTCGCACCCCGTCTCTCTCCCCTTCCCTCTCTCCCTCTCTCCTTCACCCATCTCTCTCTCCTTCCCCCCTCTCTCTTCTTCCCTCTCTCTCTTTCCCTCTCTCTCTCCTTCCCTTTCTCTCCCTCTCCTTCCCTCTCTCTCTCTCTCCCCTTCCCTCTCTCTCTCTCCTTCCCTCTCTCTCTCTCTCTCCTTCCCTCTCTCTCTCTCTCCTTCACTCTCTCTCTCTACTTCCCTCTCTCTCTCTCCTTCCCTCTCTCTCTCCTTCCCTCTCTCTCTCTCCTTCCCCCTCTCTCTCTCTCCTTCACCCTATCTCTCTCGCCTTCCCTCTCTCTCCCTCTCCTTCCCTCTCTCTCTCTCTCTCCTTCCATCTCTCTCTCTCTCTCCTTCCCTCTCTCTCTCTCTCTCTCTCCTTCCCTCTCTCTCTCTCTCTCTCCTTCCCTCTCTCTCTCTCTCTCTCCTTCCCCCTCTCTCTCTCTCCTTCCCTCTCTCTCTCTCTCTCCTTCCCTCTCTCTCCTTCCCTCTCTCTCTCTCTCCTTCCCTCTCTCTCTTCCCCCCAGTCGCTCCCTCTCTCTCTTCCAACAACAAGATGCCCTCAAAAAAGCCTCGGCATCGCCGGGCACCCCCAGCTAGTCTATATATATAAAAGTCCTCTTCTGTCTGTCTTTCTGTCTGTCTGTCTGTCCATTCTCTATACGTTCGAAAGTTATAGAGCGTACCTACACGCGCGTCGCATCAAAAGAAAGCTTACGATTACGGACCGGTCATAGGCGTATTTACTTTTCCGTCAGACAAAAATCGAGCCCACGGTATCCCAAAAACGTTCAAAATTCCACTCATTAAATGGGAAAAGTTCCGCTCATTTGCTCATTAGCATTGAGTGACGTGAAGGTTGACCAATCGTACGGTCGAGCGACCTGACAGTTGACTGACGGTTGACCAATCGCTGCGTCACGGGGGCGGGTTCATTGCGCGTGCGGGCGGGCCATCCTACAGTTGAGTGTTGAGTGACTTGACGATTGACCAATCCTACAGTTCAATGACCTGATGGTTGACCGCGTGTGTGGGCGGGCCTTATCATTCTGAACCGAGGTGAGTGGCCGCCAACTTGATTCTTCACGATTTTTTTCCCACACTTTCTGTGTGTTAGGGAACTAAGGAAAATAACAATTTATTTGAGTTTTAAATTGTATTTAGCAACAGTAGGAAATGAAGTGATCCCCTGCCCTTCACCCGGAGGCTCGCCTACTTTGACGGCCATTTCGAGCGGCTGTGCCGTCGCCGGGCGTGGCCTAGCAGCCCGGGAAGCCTGGGCCTTGAGTTGCAGGCCGTGCCGGGAGCCGCCACGCACAAAACTTCACCGCGGCGTCAACAGCCCCGCCCCAGAGCCGGCCCCAAAGCCACCAGGTCACCGGCCGCGGCGGGCCATGCCGGGAGCTGCCGCGCACAAAACTTCCCCGCGGCGTCAACAGCCCCGCCCGAGAGCCCGACCCAAAGCCACCAGGTCAACGGCCGGCGCGCTCAAAACTTCCCTGCAGCATCAACAGCCCCACCCCAGAGCCCGACCCAAAGCCATCAGGTGAGCGGCTGCGGCGGCCCAGTCTCTCTCTCTCTCTAACACTCCCAATCTCTCTCTCTCTCTCACACTCCCAATCTCTCTCTCTCTCACACACTCCCAGTCTCTCTCTCTCACACACTCCCAGTCTCTCTCTCTCTCACACTCCCAGTCTTTCTCTCACTCTCTCTCACTCCCAATCTCTCTCTCTCACACTCCCAATCTCTCTCTCTCTCACACTCCCAATCTCTCTCTCTCACAGTCCCAATCTCTCTCTCTCACACTCCCAATCTCTCTCTCTCTCACACTCCCAATCTCTCTCTCTCTCACAGTCCCAATCTCTCTCTCTCACACTCCCAATCTCTCTCTCTCTCACACTCCCAATCTCTCTCTCTCACTCCCAACCTCTCTCTCTCTCACACTCCCAATCTCTCTCTCTCACACTCCCAATCTTTCTCTCTCTCTCACTCCCAATCTCTCTCTCGCTCACACTCCCAATCTCTCTCTCTCTCACACTCCCAATCTCTGTCTCTCTCACACTCCCAATCTCTCTCTCTCACACTCCCAATCTCTCTCTCTCTCACACTCCCAATCTCTCTCTCTCATTCCCAGTCTCTCTCTCTCACACTCCCAATCAGTTCAGTTCAGTTCAGTTCAAATGCTTTATTGGCATGAAAGTTTACAGAGAACCATATTGCCAAAGCTTACATAGCAAAAAGGTACAGTTTTCCAACATTCTGTAGGTGTCAATCGATTTGACATTTGTTGGGTATATACAATATTACTTTTAAACAATATTAATTTTAAACAGTCTTTCTACTTCATTTGGTACGTTCAATATTAATTTTAAACAGTCTTACTTTTAAACAGTCCTCAGGTTGTGACATGTTGTTACATATTTAGCCCCAAGGTATGGTCTGTCTCCTTCTCCTAGGACTAATCTCAATTTTGACAGATCATCCAATTCCTTGAAATCTGGGGTTGTTTGGCTTAGCTTGTTGAATAATATGTTTCTTGATGTGTTGAATTTTTCGCATTTTAGGAGGAAATGCATTTCTGTTTCCAATCTCCCTCTCTCTCACACTCCCAGTCTCTCTCTCTCTCTCTCTCTCTCACTCCCAATCTCTCTCTCTCTCTCACACTCCCAATCTCTCTCTCTCTCACACTCCCAATCTCTCTCTCTCACACTCCCAGTCGAATTCCAATTCCAATTCAAATGCTTTATTGGCATGAAAATTTACAGAGAACCATATTGCCAAAGCTTACATAGCAAAAAGGTACAGTTTTCCAACATTCTGTAGGTGTCAATCGATTTGACATTTGTTGGGTACATACAATATTACTTTTAAACAATATTAATTTTAAACAGTCTTTGTACTTCATTTGGTACGTTCAATATTAATTTTAAACAGTCTTAATTTTAAACAGTCCTCAGGTTGTGACATGTTGTTACATATTTGGCCCCAAGGTATGGTCTGTCTCCTTCTCCCAGGACTAATCTCAATTTTGACAGGTCATCCAATTCCTTGAAATCTGGGGTTGTTTGGCTTAGCTTGTTGAATAATATGTATCTTAATGTGTTGAATTTTTCGCATTTTAGGAGGAAATGCATTTCTGTTTCAACCTCGCCGGCCAGACATTGATCGCATATTCTATTCTCTCTAGGCTGCCAGGATTTCTTGTATCTGCCTTTTTCAATTTCCAGTTGGTGGTCGCTTAGTCTGTACCTGGTGAGGGTCTGTCTCTGTTTTGTGTCTCTGATGGTCGTGAGGTAGTCTGCCAGTTTATATTCTCTTTTGAGGGCCCGGTAACATTCTAATCTGCTTTGGCTTTCGGTTATTTTGTTCCAATGTTCCAGGTAGGTTTCTTTGCATTGTTTAATGATTTGGTTCACTCGGATTGGTGTTTGGACGGCTGTGTTGTTCTGGGGCTGGTCAGGGTCTGGCTGAGTACTTATTTTCAGTAGCAGCTGACTCAGGGGACTCTTTTCTGGGTTTAGCTCTTGGGTCTGAAAGGCTTTGAAATGAAGGGTGTCTGGGGAGCTAGATTTGAGGTGATTTAGGAAGTTTAGTGCTCGTTTTTGGATGTTTATTATCAGTGGGTATCTGCCTAGTTCGGCTCTGCATGCATTTGTTGGTGTTTTTCTTTGGGTGCGAAGGATGCTTCGGCAGAATTCTGCATGTAGGGCTTCTATTGTGTGTTTTTCCCATTTAGTGTAGCTTTGGTGATTTAGCGGGCCCCATACTTCACTACCGTATAGTGCAATGGGCAGGATTATGCTGTCAAATATTTTGAGCCAGATTTTGATTGGGATTTGGATGTTGTAGAATTTTCTTTTTATTGCATATAGGGCTCTTCGGGCTTTTTCTTTTAGTGCATTCACTGCTATGCTGAAGCTCCCTGATGCTGTAATAGTTAGACCAAGGTAGGTGTAGCTCATAGTGTGTCCTATAGTGGTATCACTGAGGGTAAACTGGTATTTGTTTTCCTGACATCTGGGCCTTTTTTGAAAAATCATGATGTTGGTTTTCTTTAGATTTACTGTTAGAGCCCAATTTTGGCAGTATTTGTCGAGTAGGTCTAGTTGTTGCTGTAATCCCTGTTCTGTGGGAGACAGCAGAACCAGGTCGTCCGCATAGAACAGGGATTTCACTTCTCCATCCAGGAGACGGAGACCTGGTGACTCGCTTTGCTCCAGCATGTCTGCTAATTCATTTATGTATATGTTGAACAGGGTCGGGCTCAAATTGCAGCCCTGCCGGACGCCTCTTCTCTGGGTGAAGAAATCGGTGCGTTTGTCTGCAATTTTGACCCCGCATTTGTTTTTCAGATACATTGATTTAATAAGGTCATAGACTTTGCCCCCTATTCCACACTGAAGAAGTTTATAATAGAGCCCTTCGTGCCATATAGAGTCAAAGGCTTTCTTGAAGTCGATGAAACAGGCGAATATTTTCCCATTTTTTGTTTGGTGTTTATGTTTTTCAATGAGGGTGTGAAGGGTATAGATATGGTCGGCGGTGCGGTGTTTTGGAAGAAAGCCTATTTGGTTTTTTCTGAGGATATTATGTTTGTTAAGAAAATCAAGTAATCTACTATTTAGAATACTGCAGAATAACTTCCCTAGACAACTGTTGACACAGATGCCGCGGTAGTTATTTGGGTCTGATTTGTTTCCACTTTTATATATGGGGGAGATTAGTCCTTGGCACCAGATATCGGGAAAACAGCCTGAACGTAATATGATGTTGAATAATTTGAGTACCGCACCCTGCATCTCCATATTGCTGAACTTGAGCATTTCATTTTTGATGTTGTCTGGGCCACAGGCTTTCTTTAGGTGGAGAGATTTTGTTTTTGTGGCCAGTTCTTTCCATGTGATTGGGGAGTCTAGAGGGTTTTGGTTGTCTTTAATTGTTGCTTCTAATGTGTGGAGTTTTTCTGTGACCTGATGTTGACTTGGGTTTGTTTCGTTTTTTGGGATGTCTTTGTAGAGGTTTTCAAAATGTGTTCTCCAGATGTCGCCATCTTGGATTGGTAATGCTTGCAATTGTGTTGTACTCAGGTTATTCCACATTTCCCAGAATTGTTTTGGATTGGTGGAGTTTTCAATTTCTTCGAGTATTTTGTGGGTATAGTTTTGTGTTTTGTTCCTAATGGTGTGTTTATATCTTTTGAGGGTTTCATTGTATCTAGTACGTAGGTCCGGATTGTTTGGTTGGTGATGCTTTTGGTTTGATATTTTTCTCAGGTCTTTTCTGGCATTTTTGCATTCGTGGTGAAACCATTTCTTATTTTTATTTTGTCTTTTGTGACGCTTCCTCTTCTGTTTCACAAGGTCGGCTTTTACAGCTGCCTCATGGAAGATCATATTTATATCCTCTATGGCCATGTTTACACCATCTCTGGTGATCTCGTATGGGTTTTCTTTAAATTTTGATATTTTACTTGTGAGATCAGGTGACTTTAGTGCTGTGATGAATTTATCTCCACTGTCTGGGGCCCATCTGTATGTCTGGTTTATTTTATGTAGCTTACTGGGTTCCTTTTTTGTGTCTGTAGTTTGGGCAGAAAGTTTAAGGTACACATTTATTTGGTTATGGTCTGAGAGGGGGGATTGCTGCCTAACAGTGAATGCGTTGATATCGCAGGGGTCCAGGTCAGTGATTGTATAGTCCACCACACTAGACCCAAGAGTTGAGGAGTATGTGAGTCTCTCTCTCTCTCTCTCTCTCACTCCCAGTCTCTCTCTCACACTCCCACTCTCTCTCTCTCTCTCTCACACTCCCTCTCTCTCTCTCTCACACTCCCAGTCTCTCTCTGTCGCTCTCACTCACAGTCTCTCTCTCTCTCTCTCTCAAACTCCCAGTCTCTCTCTCTCTCACACACTCCCACTCTCTCTCGCACTCCCAGACTCTCTCTCTCTCTCTCATACTCCCAGTCTCTCTCTCTCTCACCCCCAGTCTCTCTCTCTCTCTCTCTCTCTCTCTCTCACTCCCAGTCTCTCTCTCTCTCACACTTCCATTCTCTCTCTCTCTCACACTCCAAATCTCTCTCTCTCTCTCACACTCCCAATCTCTCTCTCTCTCACACTCCCAATCTCTCTCTCTCTCACACTCCCAATCTCTCTCTCTCTCACACTCCCAGTCTCTCTCTCTCTCACGCTCCCAGTCTCTCTCTCTCTCACAGTCCCAGTCTCTCTCTCTCTCTCTCTCTCTCACACACACTCCCACTCTCTCTCTCTCACACACTCCCACTCTCTCTCTCTCTCACACACTCCCAGTCTCTCTCTCTCTCTCTCTCTCTCACTCCCAGTCTCTCTCTCACACTCCCACTCTCTCTCTCTCTCTCTCACACTCCCTCTCTCTCTCTCTCACACTTCCAGTCTCTCTCTGTCTCTCTCACTCACAGTCTCTCTCTCTCTCTCTCTCAAACTCCCAGTCGCTCTCTCTCTCACACACTCCCACTCTCTCTCACACTCCCAGACTCTCTCTCTCTCTCTCATACTCCCAGTCTCTCTCTCTCTCACTCCCAGTCTCTCTCTCTCTCTCTCTCTCTCTCTCACTCCCAGTCTCTCTCTCTCTCACACTTCCAGTCTCTCTCTCTCTCACACTTCCAGTCTCTCTCTCTCTCTCACACCCCCAGTCTCTCTCTCTTCCCCCCAATCTCTCTCTCTTTCTCCTCCCCCATCTCTCTCTCTCTCTCTTCTCCCCAGTCTCTCTCTCTCTCTCTCTCCCCCAGTCTCTCTCTCTCTCGCACCCCGTCTCTCTCCCCTTCCCTCTCTCCCTCTCTCCTTCACCCATCTCTCTCTCCTTCCCCCTCTCTCTTCTTCCCTCTCTCTCTTTCCCTCTCTCTCTCCTTCCCTTTCTCTCCCTCTCCTTCCCTCTCTCTCTCTCTCCCCTTCCCTCTCTCTCTCTCCTTCCCTCTCTCTCTCTCTCTCCTTCCCTCTCTCTCTCTCTCCTTCACTCTCTCTCTCTACTTCCCTCTCTCTCTCTCCTTCCCTCTCTCTCTCCTTCCCCCTCTCTCTCTCTCCTTCACCCTATCTCTCTCGCCTTCCCTCTCTCTCCCTCTCCTTCCCTCTCTCTCTCTCTCTCCTTCCATCTCTCTCTCTCTCTCCTTCCCTCTCTCTCTCTCTCTCTCTCCTTCCCTCTCTCTCTCTCTCTCTCCTTCCCTCTCTCTCTCTCTCTCTCCTTCCCCCTCTCTCTCTCTCCTTCCCTCTCTCTCTCTCTCTCCTTCCCTCTCTCTCCTTCCCTCTCTCTCTCTCTCCTTCCCTCTCTCTCTTCCCCCCAGTCGCTCCCTCTCTCTCTTCCAACAACAAGATGCCCTCAAAAAAGCCTCGGCATCGCCGGGCACCCCCAGCTAGTCTATATATATAAAAGTCCTCTTCTGTCTGTCTTTCTGTCTGTCTGTCTGTCCATTCTCTATACGTTCGAAAGTTATAGAGCGTACCTACACGCGCGTCGCATCAAAAGAAAGCTTACGATTACGGACCGGTCATAGGCGTATTTACTTTTCCGTCAGACAAAAATCGAGCCCACGGTATCCCAAAAACGTTCAAAATTCCACTCATTAAATGGGAAAAGTTCCGCTCATTTGCTCATTAGCATTGAGTGACGTGAAGGTTGACCAATCATACGGTCGAGCGACCTGACAGTTGACTGACGGTTGACCAATCGCTGCGTCACGGGGGCGGGTTCATTGCGCGTGCGGGCGGGCCATCCTACAGTTGAGTGTTGAGTGACTTGACGATTGACCAATCCTACAGTTCAATGACCTGATGGTTGACCGCGTGTGTGGGCGGGCCTTATCATTCTGAACCGAGGTGAGTGGCCGCCAACTTGATTCTTCACGATTTTTTTCCCACACTTTCTGTGTGTTAGGGAACTAAGGAAAATAACAATTTATTTGAGTTTTAAATTGTATTTAGCAACAGTAGGAAATGAAGTGATCCCCTGCCCTTCACCCGGAGGCTCGCCTACTTTGACGGCCATTTCGAGCGGCTGTGCCGTCGCCGGGCGTGGCCTAGCAGCCCGGGAAGCCTGGGCCTTGAGTTGCAGGCCGTGCCGGGAGCCGCCACGCACAAAACTTCACCGCGGCGTCAACAGCCCCGCCCCAGAGCCGGCCCCAAAGCCACCAGGTCACCGGCCGCGGCGGGCCATGCCGGGAGCTGCCGCGCACAAAACTTCCCCGCGGCGTCAACAGCCCCGCCCGAGAGCCCGACCCAAAGCCACCAGGTCAACGGCCGGCGCGCTCAAAACTTCCTTGCAGCATCAACAGCCCCACCCCAGAGCCCGACCCAAAGCCATCAGGTGAGCGGCTGCGGCGGCCCAGTCTCTCTCTCTCTCTAACACTCCCAATCTCTCTCTCTCTCTCACACTCCCAATCTCTCTCTCTCTCTCACACTCCCAATCTCTCTCTCTCACACTCCCAATCTCTCTCTCTCTCACACTCCCAATCTCTCTCTCTCTCACACTCCCAATCTCTCTCTCTCACACTCCCAATCTCTCTCTCTCACACTCCCAATCTCTATCTCTCTCTCACACTCCCAATCTCTCTCTCTCACACTCCCAATCTCTCTCTCTCTCTCACACTCCCAATCTCTCTCTCTCTCACACTCCCAATCTCTCTCTCATACTCCCAATCTCTCTCTCTCTCTCACTCCCAGTCTCTCTCTCTCACACTCCCAATCTCTCTCTCTCACTCCCAATCTCTCTCTCTCTCACACTCCCAATCTCTCTCTCTCTCTCACTCCCAGTCTCTCTCTCTCACACTCCCAATCTCTCTCTCTCACTCCCAGTCTCTCTCTCTCACACTCCCAATCTCTCACTGACACTCCCAATCTCTCTCTCTCTCTCACACTCCCAATCTCTCTCTCTCTCACACTCCCAATCTCTCTCTCTCTCACACTCCCAGTCTGTCTCTCTCACACACTCCCAGTCTCTCTCTCTCTCACACTCCCAGTCTCTCTTTCTCACACTCCCAGTCTCTCTCTCTCTCACACTTCCAATCTCTCTCTCTCTCACTCCCAGTCTCCCTCTCTCTCTCTCACACTCCCAATCTCTCTCTCTCACTCCCAGTCTCTCTCTCACACACTCCCAGTCTCTCTCTCTCACACTCCCAGTCTCGCTCTCTCTCGCACTCCCAATCTCTCTCTCTCTCACACTCCCAATCTCTCTCTCTCTCACACTCCCAATCTCTCTCTCTCACACTCCCAATCTCTCTCTCTCTCACACTCCCAATCTCTCTCTCTCTCTCACACTCCCAATCTCTCTCTCTCTCTCACACTCCCAATCTCTCTCTCTCTCACACTCCCAATCTCTCTCTCTCTCACTCCCAGTCTCTCTCTCACACACTCCCAGTCTCTCTCTCTCACAGTCCCAATCTCTCTCTCTCTCACACTCCCAATCTCTCTCTCTCTCACTCCCAGTCTCTCTCTCTCACACACTCCCAGTCTCTCTCTCTCACACTCCCAATCTCTCTCTCTCTCACACTCCCAGTCTCTCTCTCTCTCACACACTCCCAGTCTCTCAATTCAATTCAATTCAATTCAAATGCTTTATTGGCATGAAAGTTTACAGGGAACCATAACAAAAAGTACAGTTTTCCAACATTCTGTAGGTGTCAAACAATTTTGACCTTCGTTGGGTATATACAATATTAGTTTAAACAATATTAATTTAAACAGTCGTTGAACATCGTTGGGTACATTCAGTATTAATTTTAAACAGTCCTCAGGTTGTGACATGTTGTTACATATTTGGCACCAATCTCTCTCTCTCTCACACTCCCAATCTCTCTCTCTCTCACACTCCCAATCTCTCTCTCTCTCACTCCCAGTCTCTCTCTCTCACACACTCCCAGTCTCTCTCTCTCACAGTCCCAATCTCTCTCTCTCTGACACTCCCAATCCTCTCTCTCTCACACTCCCAATCTCTCTCTCTCTCACACTCCCAATCTCTCTCTCTCTCACACTCCCAATCTCTCTCTCTCTCACTCCCAGTCTCTCTCTCTCTCACACTCCCAGTCTCTCTCTCTCACACACTCCCAATCTGTCTCTCTCACTCCCAATCTCTCTCTCTCACACTCCCAGTCTCTCTCTCTCACACACTCCCAATCTTTCTCTCTCTCACACTCCCAATCTCTCTCTCTCACACTCCCAATCTCTCTCTCTCTCACACTCCCAATCGCTCTCTCTCTCCTTCCCCCTCTCTCTCTCTCCTTCCCCCTCTCTCTCTCTCTCTCCTTCCCTCTCCCTCTCTCTCTCCTTCCCTCTGCCTCCCCTCCCTCCCCCTCTCCTCCCTCCCCCTCTCCTCGCTCCCCCACCTTCTCCCCGCTCCCCCTCTCCTCCCTCCCCCACCTTCTCCCCCTTCCCTCCCCCTCCTGCTCCCCTTCCCTCCCTCCCCTTCCCTCCCCCTACCCCCTCCTCCCTTCCCTCCCCCTCCCCCTTCCCCCCCTCTCCCCTCCCCCTCCCCCTCCTCCACCCCTTCCTCCCCCTTCCCTTCCTCCCCTTCCCATTCCTCCCCTTCCCCTTCCTCCCCCTTCCCCTTCCTCCCTCTTCCCCTTCCTCCCCCTTCCCCCCAGTCGCTCTCTCTCTTCCCCCCAGTCTCTCGCTGTCTCTCTCTTCCCCCCAGTCTCTTGCTCTCTCTCTCTTCCCCCAGTCTCTCGCTCTCTCTCTCTTCCCCCCAGTCTCTCGCTCCATCTCTTCCCCCCAGTCTCACGCTCTCTCTCTTCCCCCCAGTCTCTCGCTCTCTCTCTTCCCCCAGTCTCTCTCTCTCTCTCTCTCTTCCCCCCGTCTCTCTCTCTCTCTCTTCCCCCCCAGTCTCTCGCTCTCTTCCCCCCAGTCACTCTCTCTCTTCCCCCCATTCGCTCTCTCTCTTCCCCCCCAGTCGCGCTCACTCCCCCCGTCTCTCGCTCTCTCTCTTCCCCCCCAGTCGCTCTCTCTCTTCCCCCCAGTCGCTCTCTCTCTTCCCCCCGTTCGCTCTCTCTCTTCCCCCCGGTCGCTCTCTCTCTTCCCCCCAGTCGCTCTCTCTCTTCCCCCCAGTCGCTCTCTCTCTTCCCCCGGTCGCTCTCTCTCTTCCCCCCGGTCGCTCTCTCTCTTCCCCCCGGTCGCTCTCTCTCTTCCCCCCAGTCGCTCTCTCTCTTCCCCCCAGTCGCTCTCCCTCTTCCCCGTCACTCTCTCTCCCCCCCAGTCGCTCTCTCTCCCCCCCCAGTCACTCTCTCTCTTCCCCCCCAGTCACTCTCTCTCTTCCCCCCAGTCGCTCTCTCTGTTCCCCCCAGTCGCTCTCTCTCTTCCCCCCAGTCGCTCTCTCTCTTCCCCCCAGTCGCTCTCTCTCTTCCCCCCAGTCGCTCTGTCTCTTCCCCCCAGTTGCTCTCTCTCTTCCCCCCAGTCGCTCTCTCTCTTCCCCCCCAGTCGCTCTCTCTCTTCCCCCCAGTCGCTCTCTCTCTTCCCCCGAGTTGCTCTCTCTCTTCCCCCCAGTCGCTCTCCCTCTTCCCCCCCAGTCGCTCCCTCTCTCTCTTCCAACAACAACATGCCCTCAAAAAAGCCTCGGCACCGCCGGGCACCCCCAGCTAGTTCTATATATTGGGAGTGGATGAGAAGGGGTTTGTCCATTTTCTATATAATGGGAGTGAATGAGAAGGGGTTTGTCCATTTGCAATCTATATAATAGGAGTGGATAAGAAGGGGTTTGTCCATTTTCTATATAATGGGAGTGGATGAGACGGGGCTTGTCCATTTACATTCTATATAATGGGGGTGGATGAGAAGGGGTTTGTCCATTTACATTTTATACAGTGGGAGTGGATAAAAAGGGGTTTGTCCAATTACATTCTATATACAGTAAACTCTTGTTTAAATGGCACTTAATCATCCGGAATTCTTTAATTACCAGCAAAATTCAGGAGTACGTTTTGAGGCATCTGCCCCAGAATGAATGGGGCAGTAGTAGCCCGAAAATGATGGGGAAAGACTTATCACTTGTTCCCCGCCGTCACTGTGGGCACTGCAATCTTCCTCGCACAGTATCAGCTGGCCGTCCAGCCAAACAGGAAGCCAAAGGTAAGTTTTTCTGTATATTTGTGGGGCCAGAATAAGCAGGTCTGCTCCTTCGGCTTTTACAAAACCAACTTGGGCCATTGCTACTCCATGTCCCACCTCGCCTCCTGAGTTCAGAACACCCACACAGAATTACCTTCTCCTGGTCTGAGGTCGGCCGATATATAAATTGTCTCGGTAGGTATACCTCTCCGTTGTCCGGAATTTATAATCAACCGGCACCATCCAGGACCCGTAGGTGCCGGATACGAAAGAATTTACTGTAATTGTCTTGGATGAGAAGGGGTTTGTCCATTTACATTCTATATAATGGGAGTGGATGAGAAGGGGTTTGTCCATTTACATTCTATATAATGGACTGGATAACAAGGGGTTTGTCCATTTACATTCTATATAATGGGAGTTGTCCATTTACATTCTATATAATGGGAGTGGATGAGAAGTGGTTTGTCCCTTTACAATCTATATAATGGGAGTGGATGCGAAGGGGGTTTGTCCATTTTCATTATATATAATGGGCGTGGATGGTAAGGGGTTTGTCGATTTACAGTCTATATAATGGGAATGGATGAGAAGGGGTTTGTCCACTTACATTCTATATAATGGGAGTGGATGAGAAGTGGTTTGTCCATTTACATGTTATATAATGGGAGTGGATGAGAAGGGGTTTGTCCATTTACATTCTATATACAGGAAACTCTCGTTTAAATGGCATCTAAATATCCAGAATTCTCTATTAACCGGCAAAATTCATACTCCGAAAACAACACCTCAATAACCGGAAATGTTGCCGAGTCCAAGTCCGAGTCTCCCGCGGTGGCCAAGTTAGTCAGTAGGGGTAGTTCTCCAAACTGCCACTACTCGGCTTCTTGGCGCTGTCAGAAGTCCGAACACCTCAATAACAGGAGTCTGACTCTTTCGCGCTGTATACAGTCATTTACTGTATAAGTTTTGTTTTACTGTTAAGTAATTAAAGAGTTATGGATTACCCTCAATTGGCAGTACTGTACTTAATCAAGCATCTTCCAGCATCCATTTAACACAACATTCTGTAGGTGAGTACCCAGTTACTGTATGCTGCACATTTCTTGATTTTTTAAATTTTTGTTTGTTAAAAATAGCCTCGGTAGATAACCCTCTCCGTCATCTGGAATTTTTAATCAACCGGCAACATCCCAGTCCCGTCGGTGCCGGATACCAAAGAGTTTCCTGTAATGGGAGTGGATGAGAGGGGGTTTGTCCAATTACATTCTATATATGGGAGTGGATGAGAAGCGTTTGTCCATTTACATTCTATATAATGGGAGTGGATGAGAAGGTGGTTGTCCATTTACATTCTATATAATGGGAGTGGATGAGAAAGGGTTTGTCTGTTTACAATCTATATAATGAGAGTGGATGATAAGGGGTTTGATCCATTTACATTCTATATTTGGAAGTGGATGAGAAGGGGTTTGTCCATTTTCATTCTATATAATGGGAGTGGATGAGAAGGGGTTTGATCCATTCACATCTATCTATACATATAAAAGGATCCTTCTGTCTGTCTGTCTGTCTGTCTGTCCGTCCTCTATACACTCAAAAATTATAGAGTGTACCTACACGTGTGTTACATCAAAAGAAAGCTTACGATTCCGGAACGGTCATAAGCATATTTACTTTTCGGTGAGACAAAAATTGTGCCGACGGTATCCAAAAAACGTTCAAAATTCTGCTCATTATCCGCTCATTAGCATTGAGTGACTATGATGTCGAAGAGCTGCTATGATGTCAGAGCAGTTTTTGTGCTGTCATAAAGAACTCAATGCTTTCACTGAGCGCCGGGCTACTCAGCTGGGGTGACTCGGGCCGGGCCTCTTCCTCTCTTCTCTATCTCCTTCCCTCACTCACTCCTTCTCTCTCTCTCTCTCCTTCCCTCTCTCTCTCTCTCTCTCCTTCCCTCTCTCTCTCTCTCTCTCCTTCCCTCCCTCTCTCTCTTCTCCTTCCCTCTCTCTGTCTCTCTCTCCTTCCCTCTCTTTCTCTCTCTCTCCTTCCCTCTCTGTCTCTCTCTCCTTCCCTGTCTCTCTCTGTCTCTCTCTCCTTCCCTCTCTGTTTCTCTCTCTCCTTCCCTCTCTGTCTCTCTCTCCTTCCCTCTCTCTCTCTCTCTCCTTCCCTCTCTCCCTCTCGGTTTCTCTCTCCTTCCCTCTCTCTCTCTGTTTCTCTCTCCTTCCCTCTCTCCCTCTCTCTCCTTCCCTCTCTCTCTCTCTCTCTCCTTCCCTCTCTCTCTCTCCTTCCCTCTCTCTCTCTCCTTCCCCCTCTCTCTCTCCTTCCCTCTCTCTCTGTCTATCTCTCCTTCCCTCTCCAAACGGGGCGATAACAAATTTCTAGCCCTCTCCCTCTCTCTCCCCCCAATCTCTCTCTCTCTCTCCCCGTCTCTTTATCTCTCTCTGTCTCCCAGTCTCCCTCTCTCTGTCTCCCAGTCTCTCTGTCTCTTCCCCCAGTCTCTCTCTCTCCCCCAGTTTCTCTCTCTCTCCCCATCTCTCTCTCTCTCCCCCCTCGGTCTCTCTCTCTCCCCCAGTCTCCCAGTCTCTCTCTCTCCTCCAGACTCTCCCTCCTCCAGTCTCTCTCTCCCAGTCTCTCTCTCTCTCCGTCTCTCTCTCTCTCCTCCAGTCTCTCCCTCCTCCAGTCTCTCTCTCTCTCCCCCCAATCTCTCTCTCGCTCCCCGTCTCCCTATCTCTCTCTTTCTGTCTCCCAGTCTCTCTATCTCTCTCTCTCCCGAGTCTCTCTCTCTCCCTTCCCCCATCTCTCTCTCTCTCTCCCCCAGTCAATTCAATTCAATTCAATTCAATTCAAATCGCTTTATTGGCATGACAAGGTACATCTTATGTTGCCAAAGCATCGAAAAACATTCATGGTTGAACACAAAAAATACAGATCTATCCATACAGTGTATAAACAGATATACCCCTGAGTGTATAAATATACATTCATATAATTTGTATATACTCTTTTCTTATATTTAGTGGTTGTCCCTCTGTTTATGGCAAGCTGTAATATAGTGTGCCGCTAAGGTTACACAATTTCTCTCTTCCCCTAGTAGGTATGGGAGTTTTTGGTCGTCATTCAAATTTCTGAATTCCGGGCATATTTTTGTGAATTTTGGGTAGAAATTCTCCCTTATGCCCTGATATTTTCAACAAGCTGTGAGCAAGTGCATCTCTGTCTCCACCACTCCCTGACTGCAGTGAGAGCATTCCTGTCCTCTCTTGGTAGCCGGGTCTGCCTGTGTCTACCTTTTTCGATCGCCAGGCTATGTTCGCTAAGTCTGTACATTGTCAAGGTTTTTCTCAGTTTGCTATCCTTTACCATGGTCAGGTAATCAGCCATGCTGTATTGTCTGTTTAGGGCCAAGTAGCAATTGAGTTTGTTTTGGGTTTTTGTTGTTTCTGCCCAATATGACAGATATTTTTCCTTTTGCTTAGTGATGATTGTGTTGGGTCGAATTCTTTGTGTTACGCTGTCACTGTCCTGGGGCTGGTTATTGTTAGTAGTGTTAGTGGTTACTTCACTGAGTCCCAGGACTAGTTGACTGAGGGTATTCTTTTTTATGGTCCTCTCTTGACATTTCAGGGCTTCGTAATGATAGCAGTGGGGGTTGCTCATTTTTAGGTGTTTCCAAAATTTGGTGGCTCTTTTTTGGATAGTGATTATTAATGGATATTGGCCTAGTTCTGCCCTGCATGCATTGTTTATGGTTTTCCTTTGAGTCCGGAGGATACTTTTACAGAATTCTGCATGTAGGATCTCAATTGGGTGTTTGTCCCATTTTGCAAATTCTTGTTGTGTTAGCGGTCCCCACACCTCACTGCCATAGAGTGCAATTGGTTCAATTACTGATTTAAAAATTTTGAACCAAATGCTATTTGGGATTTCTATTTGGATTGATTTTTTAATGGCATAGAAAGCCCTTCTTGCTTTCTCTTTCAGTTCATTCACAGCCAGATGAAAATTTCCCGTAGAACTGATTTTTAAGCCCAAGTATGTGTAGTTAGTGGTTTGTTCAATTTTGGTTGTTCCTAGTGTGAAATTTATTTTGGGTCCCTGATGTCTGGATCTTTGCTGGAACACAACAACTTTGTTTTTTTGGGGATTTATTGGCAGGGTCCAGGTCTGGCAGAACAACTCCAGCAGATCCAGGTTCTGCTGTAGACTTTCCTTAGTTGGTGACAGCAGAACCAGGTCATCTGCATAGAGGAGGAATTTAACCTTGGATTCATATAGGGTGAGGCTGGGTGCTGTAGATTGTTCAAGTAATTTTGCCAATTCATTTATGTAAATATTAAAGAGTGTCGGTGAGATGGGCGAGTCCTGCGTCACCCCCCGCCCCTGTGGGAAGTATTTTGTTTGTTTGTCTCCAATTTTAACTGCACATTTGTTGTTTGTATACATTGATTTAATTACATCATATGTTTTTCCCCCTACCGCACTTTCGATAAGTTTCAGGAATAGACCGTCGTGCCAGATGGAATCCAAAGCCTTCTGGAAATCTATAAAGCATGCGTAGATTTTGCTTTTGTTTTGATGAACATGTTTGTCAATTAGGGTCTGTAGGGTGAAGATATGATCTGATGTTCTATAATTTGGTAGGAATCCAATTTGGCTTTTACTCAAGACATTGTGCTCCTCAAGGAAGTTTATAAGTCTTTTGTTTATGATACTACAGAATACCTTCCCCAGGTTACTGTTTACACAGATGCCTCGATAGTTATTTGGGTCGACTTTGTCCCCACTTTTGTATATGGGCATTATGAGTCCTTTGTTCCAGATATCAGGGAAGTAACTGACACTCAGAACCAAGTTGAAGAGTTTTAGGATAGCCAGTTTCATTTTATCGTCTGTGTGTTTAATCATCTCGCTTAGTATGCCGTCTGCCCTGCAAGCTTTTCCTGGTTGCAGGTCCTTGAGTTTTTCAAAGAGTTCTTTTTCTGTTATTATGGAGTCTAGCGGGTTTTGGTTATCTTTTATGGCCATTTCAAGCTTTTCCAGTTTTTTGCATATTTGGTGTTGCTCTGGCCTTAGTGTGTTTTTCTGGTATAATTTTTCAAAGTGGTTTTCCCATGTGTCTCCATTTTGAATGGCCAATTCGTCGTGTTGTTTTTTGTGTAATGTATTCCAGTTGTCCCAGAAACAATTGGAATCAATGGATTCCTCAATGGAGCTGAGTGTATTCTTAATATACTGCTCTTTTTTGGTTCTGAGTGTGTTTCTGTATTGTGTTAATGTCTGACAATAAGCAAGGCGTAATTCCTCGTTTTCTGGCTGTCTGTGTTTTTGGTTTGATATTTTTCTAAGTTTTTTCCTCATGTTATGGCAATCTGGGTCAAACCATTTTTCATAGTTTTTTGTTTTGGGTTTGTTCTTGCGAGCTTTCAAGTTTGACCTTGTTGCCAAATTGTCAAAAGTATTATTTAGGTTATTCACTGCCCGGTTTACGCCTTCTTTATTGTGAGTGTATATGTTATCCAGAAAGGTGTCCAAGAGAGCTTGAGTTGATTGATTGCTAATTGCTAATTGCTTTCTCTCTCTCCTTCCCGCTCTCTCTCTGTCTCTCTCTCCTTCCCTCTCCAAACGGGGCGATAACGAATTTCTAGCCCTCTCCCTCTCTCTCCCCCCAATCTCTCTCTCTCTTCCTGTCTTTTTATCTCTCTCTCTGTCTCCCAGTCTCTCTCTGTCTCCCAGTCTCTCTATCTCTTCCCCCAGTCTCTCTCTCTCTCTCTCTCCCCGTCTCTCTCCCCGTCTCTCTCTCTCTCCCCCCTCAATCTCTCTCTCTCTCTCTCTATCTTCCCATTCTCTCTCTCTCCCCAGTCTCTCTCCTCTCTCTCCCCCCAGTCTCTCTACTCCCTCTCTCTCTCCCCCGTCTCTCTCTCCCAGTCTCTCTGTCGCCCTCAGTCGCTCTCTCTCTCTCCCCTCAGTCTCTCTCTCTCTATCTCCACAGTCTCTCTCTCTCCCCCAGTCTCTCCCTCTCTCTCTCTCCCCGTCTCTCTCTCTCTCCCCCCTCAGTCGCTCTCTCTCTCTATCTCTATCTCCCCATTCTCTCTCTCTCTCCCCAGCCTCTTTCCTCTCTCTCCCCCCAGTCTCTCTACTCTCTCTCTCTCCCCCATCTCTCTCTCTCTCCCCTAGTCTCTCTCTCTCCCCCTCAGTCGCTCTCTCTCTCCCCCCTCAGTCTCTCTCTCTCTATCTCCCCAGTCTCTCTCTCTCTCTCTCCCCCAGTCTCTCTCTCTCTCTCCCCCAGTCTCTCCCTCTCTCTCTCACCCCGTCTCTCTCTCTCTCTCTCCCCCCTCAGTCGCTCTCTCTCTCCCCAGTCTCTCTCTCTCTCCCACCTGGTCTCTCTCTCTCCCCCTCAGTCGCTCTCTCTCTACCCCCTCAGTCTCTCTCTCTATCTCCCCAGTCTCTCTCTCTCCCCCTCAGTCGCTCTCTCTCTCCCCCCTCAGTCAATTCAATTCAATTCAATTCAAATGCTTTATTGGCATGAAAGTTTACAGGGAACCATATTGCCAAAGCTTACATAACAAAAAGTACAGTTTTCCAACATTCTGTAGGTGTCAAACAATTTTGACCTTCGTTGGGTACATACAATATTAATTTAAACAATATTAATTTAAACAGTCGTTGAACATCGTTGGGTACATTCAGTATTAATTTTAAACAGTCCTCAGGTTGTGACATGTTGTTACATATTTGGCACCAAGGTATGGTCTGTCTCCTTCTCCCAGGACTAATCTTAATTTTGACAGGTCATCCAATCCTTTGAAATCTGGGGTTGTTTGGCTGAGCTTGTCAAATAATATGTTTCTTGTTTTGTTGAATTTTTCGCATTTTAGGAGGAAGTGCATCTCTGTCTCAACCTCGCCGGCCAGACATTGATCACATATTCTATTCTCTCTAGGCTGCCAGGATTTCTTGTATCTTCCTTTTTCAATTGCCAGTTGGTGGTCGCTTAGTCTGTACCTGGTGAGGGTCTGTCTCTGTTTTGTGTCTCTGATGGTCGAGAGATAGTCTGCCAGTTTATATTCTCTTTTTAGGGCCCGGTAACATTCTAATCTGCTTTGGCTTTTGGTTATTTTGTTCCAATGTTCCAGGTAGGTTTCTTTGCATTGTTTAATGATTTGGTTCACTCGGATTGGTGTTTGGACGGCAGTGTTGGTCTGGGACTGGTCAGGGTCCGGCTGAGTAGGAGTACTTAGTTTCAGTAGCAGCTGACTCAGGGGACTCTTTTCTGGGTTTAGCTCTTGGGTCTGGAAGGCTTTAAAATGAAGGGTGTCTGGGGAGCTAGATTTGAGGTGATTTAGGAAGTTTAGTGCTCGTTTGTGGATGTTTATTATCAGTGGGTATCTGCCTAGTTCGGCTCTGCATGCATTTGTTGGTGTTTTCCTTTGGGTGCGAAGAATGCTTCGGCAAAATTCTGCATGCAGGGCTTCTATTGTGTGCTTTTCCCATTTAGTGTAGCTATGGTGATTGAGCGGGCCCTATACTCCACTACCGTACAGCGCAATGGGCAGGATTATGCTGTCAAATATTTTGAGCCAGATTTTGATTGGGATTTGGATGTTGTAGAATTTTCTTTTTATTGCATATAGGGCTCTTCGGGCTTTTTCTTTTAGTGCTATGCTGAAGCTCCCTGATGCTGTAATGGTTAGACCAAGGTAAGTGTAGCTCATAGTGTGTCCTATGATGGTATCACTGAGAGTAAACTGGTATTTGTTTTCCTGACACCTGGGCCTTTTTTGAAAAATCATGACCTTGGTTTTCTTTAGATTTACTGTTAGGGCCCACTTTTGGCAGTATTTGTCGAGTAGGTCTAATTGTTGCTGTAATCCCTGTTCTGTGGGAGACAGCAGAACCAGGTCATCTGCATAGAACAGGGATTTCACTTCTCCATCCAGGAGACAGAGACCCGGTGACTCGCTTTGCTCTCTCTCTCTCTCCCCGTCGCTCTCTCATTCTCCCCCAGTCTCTCCCTCTCTCTCTCACCCCATCTCTCTCTCTCTCTCTCCCCCCTCAGTCGCTCTCTCTCTCCCCAGTCTCTCTCTCTCTCCCACCTGGTCTCTCTCTCTCCCCCTCAGTCGCTCTCTCTCTACCCCCTCAGTCTCTCTCTCTATCTCCCCAGCCTCTCTCTCTCTCTCTCTATCTCCCCGTCTCTCTCTCTCTCTCCCACCCTCCCCCAGTCTCTCTACTCTTTCTCTCTCCCCGTCTCTCTCACTCTCCCCCCAGTCTCTCTCTCTCCTTCCCTCTCTGTCTCTGTCTGTCTCTCTCTCCTTCCCTCTCTCTCTCTTGCTCCTTCCCTCTCTCTCTCTGTCTCTCTCTCCTTCCCACTCTCTCTCTGTCTCTCTCTCCTTCCCCCTCTCTCTCTCTCCCCTTCCCCCTCTCTCTCTCCTTCCCTCTCTCTCTCTCTCTGTCTCTCTCTCCTTCCCTCTCCAAAAGGGGCGATACCAAATTTCTAGCCCTCTCCCTCTCTCTCCCCCCAATCTCTCTCTCTCTCCCTGTCTTTTTATCCAATTCCAATTCCAATTCAAATGCTTTATTGGCATGAAAGTTTACAGAGAACCATATTGCCAAAGCTTACATAGCAAAAAGGTACAGTTTTCCAACATTCTGTAGGTGTCAATCGATTTGACATTTGTTGGGTACATACAATATTACTTTTAAACAATATTAATTTTAAACAGTCTTTGTACTTCATTTGGTACGTTCAATATTAATTTTAAACAGTCTTAATTTTAAACAGTCCTCAGGTTGTGACATGTTGTTACATATTTGGCCCCAAGGTATGGTCTGTCTCCTTCTCCTAGGACTAATCTCAATTTTGACAGGTCATCCAATTCCTTGAAATCTGGGGTTGTTTGGCTTAGCTTGTTGAATAATATGTTTCTTGATGTGTTGAATTTTTCGCATTTTAGGAGGAAATGCATCTCTGTTTCAACCTCGCCGGCCAGACATTGATCACATATTCTATTCTCTCTCTCTGTCTCCCAGTCTCTCTCTGTCTCCCAGTCTCTCTATCTCTTCCCCCAGTCTCTCTCTCCAATTCCAATTCCAATTAAAATGCTTTATTGGCATGAAAGTTTACAGAGAACCATATTGCCAAAGCTTACATAGCAAAAAGGTACAGTTTTCCAACATTCTGTAGGTGTCAATCGATTTGACATTTGTTGGGTACATACAATATTACTTTTAAACAATATTAATTTTAAACAGTCTTTGTACTTCATTTGGTACGTTCAATATTAATTTTAAACAGTCTTAATTTTAAACAGTCCTCAGGTTGTGACATGTTGTTACATATTTGGCCCCAAGGTATGGTCTGTCTCCTTCTCCTAGGACTAATCTCAATTTTGACAGATCATCCAATTCCTTGAAATCTGGGGTTGTTTGGCTTAGCTTGTTGAATAATATGTTTCTTGATGTGTTGAATTTTTCGCATTTTAGGAGGAAATGCATTTCTGTTTCAACCTCGCCAGCCAGACATTGATCGCATATTCTATTCTCTCTAGGCTGCCAGGATTTCTTGTATCTGCCTTTTTCAATTTCCAGTTGGTGGTCGCTTAGTCTGTACCTGGTGAGGGTCTGTCTCTGTTTTGTGTCTCTGATGGTCGTGAGGTAGTCTGCCAGTTTATATTCTCTTTTTAGGGCCCGGTAACATTCTAATCTGCTTTGGCTTTCGGTTATTTTGTTCCAATGTTCCAGGTAGGTTTCTTTGCATTTTTTAATGATTTGGTTCACTCGGATTGGTGTTTGGACGGCTGTGTTGGTCTGGGGCTGGTCAGGGTCCGGCTGAGTACTTAGTTTCCGTAGCAGCTGACTCAGGGGACTCTTTTCTGGGTTTAGCTCTTGGGTCTGAAAGGCTTTGAAATGAAGGGTGTCTGGGGAGCTAGATTTGAGGTGATTTAGGAAGTTTAGTGCTCGTTTTTGGATGTTTATTATCAGTGGGTATCTGCCTAGTTCGGCTCTGCATGCATTTGTTGGCGTTTTTCTTTGGGTGCGAAGGATGCTTCGGCAGAATTCTGCATGTAGGGCTTCTATTGTATGTTTTTCCCATTTAGTGTAGCTTTGGTGATTTAGCGGGCCCCATACTTCACTACCATACAGTGCAATGGGCAGGATTATGCTGTCAAATATTTTGAGCCAGATTTTGATTGGGATTTGGATGTTGTAGAATTTTCTTTTTATTGCATATAGGGCTCTTCGGGCTTTTTCTTTTAGTGCATTCACTGCTATGCTGAAGCTCCCTGATGCTGTAATAGTTAGACCAAGGTAGGTGTAGCTCATAGTGTGTCCTATAGTGGTATCACTGAGGGTAAACTGGTATTTGTTTTCCTGACATCTGGGCCTTTTTTGAAAAATCATGATGTTGGTTTTCTTTAGATTTACTGTTAGAGCCCAATTTTGGCAGTATTTGTCGAGTAGGTCTAGTTGTTGCTGTAATCCCTGTTCTGTGGGAGACAGCAGAACCAGGTCGTCCGCATAGAACAGGGATTTCACTTCTCCATCCAGGAGACGGAGACCTGGTGACTCGCTTTGCTCCAGCATGTCTGCTAATTCATTTATGTATATGTTGAACAGGGTCGGGCTCAAATTGCAGCCCTGCCGGACGCCTCTTCTCTGGGTGAAGAAATCGGTGCGTTTGTCTCCAATTTTGACCCCGCATTTGTTTTTCAGATACATTGATTTAATAAGGTCATAGACTTTGCCCCCTATTCCACATTGAAGAAGTTTATAATAGAGCCCTTCGTGCCATATAGAGTCAAAGGCTTTCTTGAAGTCGATGAAACAGGCGAATATTTTCCCATTTTTTGTTTGGTGTATATGTTTTTCAATGAGGGTGTGAAGGGTATAGATATGGTCGGCGGTGCGGTGTTTTGGAAGAAAGCCTATTTGGTTTTTTCTGAGGATATTATGTTTGTTAAGAAAATCAAGTAATCTACTATTTAGAATACTGCAGAATAACTTCCCTAGACAACTGTTGACACAGATGCCGCGGTAGTTATTTGGGTCTGATTTGTTTCCGCTTTTATATATGGGGGAGATTAGTCCTTGGCACCAGATATCGGGAAAACAGCCTGAACGTAATATGATGTTGAATAATTTGAGTACCGCACCCTGCATCTCCATATTGCTGAACTTGAGCATTTCATTTTTGATGTTGTCTGGGCCACAGGCTTTCTTTAGGTGGAGAGATTTTGTTTTTGTGGCCATTTCTTTCCATGTGATTGGGGAGTCTAGAGGGTTTTGGTTGTCTTTGATTGTTGCTTCTAATGTGTGGAGTTTTTCTGTGACCTGATGTTGACTTGGGTTTGTTTCGTTTATTGGGATGTCTTTGTAGAGGTTTTCAAAATGTGTTCTCCAGATGTCGCCATCTTGGATTGGTAATGCTTGCAATTGTGTTGTACTCAGGTTATTCCACATTTCCCAGAATTGTTTTGGGTTGGTGGAGTTTTCAATTTCTTCTAGTATTTTGTGGGTATAGTTTTGTGTTTTGTTCCTAATGGTGTGTTTATATCTTTTGAGGGTTTCATTGTATCTAGTACGTAGGTCCGGATTGTTTGGTTGGCGATGCTTTTGGTTTGATATTTTTCTCAGGTCTTTTCTGGCATTTTTGCATTCGTGGTCAAACCATTTCTTATTTTTATTTTGTCTTTTGTGACTCTTCCTCTTCTGTTTCACGAGGTCGGCTTTTACAGCTGCCTCATGAAAGATCATATTTATATCCTCTATGGCCATGTTTACCCCATCTCTGGTGATCTCATATAGATTTTCTTTAAATTTTGAAATTTTACTTGTGAGATCAGGTGAATTTAGTGCTGTGATGAATTTATCTCCACTGTCTGGGGCCCATCTGTATGTCTGGTTTATTTTATGTAGCTTACTGGGTTCCTTTTTTGTGTCTGTAGTTTGGGCAGAAAGTTTAAGGTACACATTTATTTGGTTATGGTCTGAGAGGGGGGATTGCTGCCTGACAGTGAATGCGTTGATATCGCAGGGGTCCAGGTCAGTGATTGTATAATCCACCACACTAGACCCAAGAGTTGAGGAATATGTGAGTCTCCCTAAGGAGTCCCCTCTGAACCTACCGTTAACTATATACAGGCCTAAGGCTCGGCAGAGTTGCACTACCTCCCTACCGCTTTTATTTATTTCACAATCGAGGTTGTTTCGGTTTGCGATGGCTGGTGTGACATATAGAGGGGTCTGGCCAAACACATGGTTGTTGCCCTGTGGGTCTATGAAGTCAGGTTCACATCCTGTCCTTGCATTTAGGTCCCCACATAGTAGCACCTTTCCTTGGGCCTGGAAATGGCTGATTTCCATGTGGAGAGTGTCAAATATCTCCTCTTCAAAATATGGCGATTCTATTGGAGGTATGTAGATCGCACATAAGTAAACATCGTTTTTTGCTATTCCTATATTTTTATCTAATTTTAGCCATACGTGTGATTTTCCCTGTTTTATCGGTGAGATGTGTTTGTTCAGTTCTCCTTTATACCACACCAGGATTCCCCCGGAGGTTCTGCCCTTGCGTGTCTTAATGTTCTTTACTGAAGGCACAATAATTTCATGGTACATTGGGGGACAGTGGGTCGGCATGTCCTTTTGGCACCATGTTTCTGTTAACACAATTATATCAATGTCTTTTATAGCTTTTAGGAATTCAGGGTCTGTACTCTTCATCCCAAAAGTTGAGGAGCGGAGGCCCTGGATATTCCAGCAGCTTATGTGGAAAGAACGCATTTATATAGTTCAATAAAACGAAATAAAATGGACCTATTTTGTGGGATGAGTGTGGAAACACTATTTTCTATAATGCTAAATGATGATTTAGTATAAATTTCATGAGGCATGTACATATATCTATCTAATAGTAGTAATAATACTGATAAGATAACAATAATGATAATGATAAATAACAATATTAATAATTTCTCCGGCTTTCTATCAGGCTGTTCAGCATCGTCATGATCTTTCTCAGTTCTTGGTCTACAGTCTGTGGTCTAGAGGGGGGTCTTGGGTCAGGTATAAAAGCACGGTTCTGTTGTTGGTTTTGTAAAGGGGGGTGGGGGACATTGGTGGTCCTGTTTGGGTTACGGCTCCCAATGGTAGAGGGGGTGGGAGGGCTGCGTCTTTTGGCAGTGTTTATGAGGTTTTTTGCAAAGACCCACATCCGCTGTTTGAGTAGATGTATTTCGTCATAGAGGTCCCTTGTGTTGATGTTTGGATGATGGGCCAGGTAGACGTTGGGGAAGACAGAAGATCTCGTGTCGATCTCCCTGTTGGTGTTGTGGATTATATAGGCTGGGGTGTCCTTTCTGGGCAGTAGTGTGGAGATCACGATCCGCGCCTCGGGGAATTCCTTGCTGGCCTTTTCCGCCATCCTGCTCACCGCCCTAGCAGTGCCTTCCCGTAGGGTGCGTAGGTCGTTTGTGCCTGTGTGGATCACAAGCCATTTGGGGCTTCCAAGGGATTCTTTGTTCAGGATCTTCATTGCATGTTCTGTGTTGCTGCACCATTTTTTCAGGACTTGATGACCTGGGAACAGCCTCTGGGGGTCCAGAAACTTTCCGTTGGAGTCGGTCAGCAGGACCGCCTGAGGGGCTGGTTTTTCAGACTGGGTAGCAGTAGTCTGGGCAGGACTCGACTGATGGCTGGTTGTTGGCTGGGTTTCTGGGATATGTTGTGTGGCAGGAGCGGGGTTTGAGGCTTTCGGTGTGTCCTCGTGTGGGGGGGCATCTGACGGGTTCTGCGTCCCTGTGTGTGAGGACTGGGTAGCGGTAGTCTGGGCAGGACTCGACTGAGGGCTGGTTGTTGGCTGGGTTTCTGTGGTGAGCTGTGTGGCAGGAGCGGGGTTTGTGGCTTTCGGTGTGTCCTCGTGTGGGGTGGCATCCGACGGGTTCTGTGTCCTTGTGTGTGTTGTTTTTTGGACCTTAAGAGGTTTGTGTTGCCTGCTGAGCCTTTCTACGGCCTCCGTCATTTTGTTTAGTTGGGTATGGAGTTCTTTGATCTTATTTCTTTGTTCCTCTACGGTCTTTCTCAGATTTTGGATGGTGGACTCGTTTTCCATTTTCAGCTGTTTGAGTTCCTCCGTCCAGTTCTTGGTCTGTGTTTCTCTGTATTCGTTGAATTCGAGTTCTAGTTTGGACAGACTCTCTTTCAGCAGTTTGTTTGCGTTGAGAGGTGTGGGGGGGGTGGAGATGGTCAGGGAGGTGTGTGTCTCTGCTGGACTCTCTTCTTCTTCCTCCGCTTGGCTCTCATCATCCTCTGTTCGATTCTCTTTTGCCTCCTGTCCATTGGTCCTATTTGTGTCTGCCTTAGTTTTCAACTGGGGGAATTCCTTTTCGAAGGAGTCCAGACTTTCTACATTCCCCTGTATCATGATCTTTCCTTTTTTGTTGTAGTAGCTTATGGTTAGCAGGGGGTCATCTTTATCTAGATTTCCATCTTTACATATTTTCAGTCTGCCTCCACTGCCAATACCTTCGCTGGAGACGTATGCGTAGTATTTTTGTAAAGTCTCCTTCCATGAGGGAATGGAGTCGGTGTAGAATATGAGGTTGTTCTTCGTCTTAATCCCTTTGTGTGTGGTAAAGTCAACGTAGAGGACCTCTGGGTTACTTTTTAGTGTTATGTCCTTGTGTTTTTCCTTTGCTTTATTTTTTGTGCATTGCTCAGGATATTTCATTTCCCTGCTCATTGTAGTCGTTTGTTTTGTCTCAGGTAGATAACTTTTTTTCTCTTTTTTGTGTCGTGTTCCACCTTATCCCACTTTTAGGTCCAAAATTGAGAGTTTTTCAGGGGTTCATCTTTGATATAGCTGCTCTTAAAAGTTTCTCTCTCTCTCTCTCACAGGTTCCTGGTTCGGGTTGTTTATCGTTTCTCTCTGGTTTCTATTCCTTTTTTTTTTCTTCGGGTTTGTTGTTCTTTTTCTAGGTTAACTAAATTTAGGTAGATCTAGGTATAGCTTTTTTCCTCCGGACCCGGAGTTTTCCTCTCTCTCCTCGCGTCGGTCTCAGGCTGTTTCTGCTCTGGTCCCAGCCCCTCGGCTCGGCTGTGCAGTCCCGTCCCGGCCCGGTGTTTGTCCGAGTTTCTCCGACCCCGGAGTTTCTCGGGTTTCAGGCCCCGGGCTTGCTCTCTCTCCGGGCTTCTGCCCTGGTCCCAGCCTCTCGGCTCGGCTGTGCAGTCCCCGCCCGGCCCGGTGTTTGTTCGAGTTTCTCCGATCCCGGAGTTTCTCGGTTTTCAGGCCCCGGGCTTGCTCGCTCTCCGGGCCTCTGCCCTGGTCCCAGCCCCTCGGCTCGGCTGTGCAGTCCCGGCCCGGCCGAGTCTCTCCGACCCCGGAGTTTCTCGGGTTTCAGGCCCCGGGCTTGCTCGCTGTCCAGGCCCGACCCGATCCGGCACCCCTACCTCTCCACTCGCCTCCCTGACTGGCTCGGGCCGCTCCTCCCGGTCTGGGTCGACCCCTGCTGCCGCTCGCTCTCCCTCTCTCCGGTGCCTCGCTCGGCCCGGTTCCTCGGGCCTTTCTCCGGCTTCAGGCCCCGTGCTCCGGTTGACAGAGTCACACACCGTTCTCTCTGGTTCTCGCGACCTCGCTCTCTCTCTCTCTGTCCCCGGGCCTCACTGTGTCTCTGGGCCGGTCTCTCGGTCTCGGTCTCGGTGAGCCGGGCTGTGTCCCGGGTGTCTCCGGGCTCTCGGTGTCCTGGTGCCGGGTCGCTCGGTCTCTCTCTCTCTCTCTCTCTCTCTGTCTCAGTGGGAGCACTCTCTCTCTCTCTCTCTCTCTCCCCCCTAGTCTCTGTCTCTCTCTCTCTCCCCCGCTCTCTCTCTCTCTCCCCCTCTCTCTCTCTCTCCCTCTCTCTCTCTCTCGCTCTCTCTCTCTCTCCCCCAGTTTCTCTCTCTCCCCGTCTCTCTCTCTCTCCCCCTCAGTCTCTCTCACTCTATCTCCCAGTCTCTCTCTCTCCCCCAGTCTCCCAGTCTCTCTCTCCTCCAGACTCTCCCTCCTCCAGTCTCATCTCTCCCAGTCTCTCTCTCTCTCTGTCTCTCTCTCTCCTCCAGTCTCTCCCTCCTCCAGTCTCTCTCTCTCTCCCCCAATCTCTCTCTCGCTCCCCGTCTCTCTATCTCTCTCTCTCTGTCTCCCAGTCTCTCTATCTCTCTCTCTCCCCAGTTTCTCTCTCCCTTCCCCCGTCATTCTCTCTCTCTCTCCCCTGTCTCTCTCCCCCAGTCTCTCTCTCTCTCCCCAGTCTCTCTCCTCTCTCCCCCCCAGTCTCTCTCTCTCTCTCCCCAGTCTCTCTCCTCTCTCTCCCCCTGGTCTCTCTACTCTCTCTCTCTCTCTCTCTCTCCCATCTCTCTCTCTCTCCCCAGTCTCTCTCTCTCCCCCTGAGTCGCTCTCTCTCCCCCCTCAGTCTCTCTCTCTCTATCTCCCCAGTCTCTCTCTTTCTATCCCCGTCTCTCTCTCTCCCCCTCAGTCGCTCTCTCTCTCCCCCCAGTCTCTCTCTCTCTCTCCCAGTCTCTCTCTCTCCCCCCAGTCTCTCTCTCTCTCCCCCAGTCTCTCTCTCTCCCCCCAGTCTCTCTCTCTCTCCTCCAGTCTCTCTCTCCCCAGTCTCTCTCTCCGCCCAGTCTCTCTCTCTCTCCCCTCCAGTCTCTCTCTCCCTCAGTCTCTCTCTCCCCCCAGTCTCCCTCTCTCTCCCCCACTCTCTCCATCTCCCCCCAGTCTCTCTCTCTCTCTCCCCCACTCTCACCCTCTCCCTCCACTCTCTCCCTTTCCCCCCAATTCTCTCTCTCTCTCTCTCTCCCCATCTCTCTCTCTCTCCCCTCAATCTCTCTCTCTCTCCCCCCCCACCCCCCGGTCTCTCTCTCTCTCCCCCCCACCCCCCGGTCTCTCTCTCTCCCCCAGTCTCTCTCTCGCTCTCTCTCTCTTTCTCTCTATCTCCCCAGTCTCTCTCTCCCTTCCCCATCTCTCTCTCTCTCTCCCCCAGTCTCTCTCTCTCCCCCGTCTCTCTCCCCCATCTCTCTCTCTCTCCCCCTCAGTCTCTCTCTCTCTCTCTCTCTCTCTCTCTATCTCCCCATTCTCTCTCTCTCTCCCCAGTCTCTCTCTTCTCCCCCCAGTCTCTCTACTCTCTCTCTCTCTCCCCCCCGGTCTCTCTCTCTCCCCCTCAGTCGCTCTCTCCCTCCCCCCTCAGTCTCTCTCTCTCTATCTCCCCAGTCTCTCTCTCTCTCTCTCCCCCCGTCTCTCTCTCTCTCCCCCTCAGTCTCTCTCTCTCTATCTCCCCATTCTCTCTCTCTCTCTCCCCAGTCTCTCTCCTCTCTCTCCCCCCAGTCTCTCTACTCTCTCTCTCTCCCCGTCTCTCTCTCTCTCTCCCCAGTCTCTCTCTCCCCCCTCAGTCTCTCTCTCTCTATCTCCCCAGTCTCTCTCTCTCTCTCCCCCAGTCTCTCCCTCTCTCTCTCTCCCCGCCTCTCTCTCTCTCTCTCCCCCCTCAGTCGCTCTCTCTCTCCCCCAGACTCTCTCTCTCCCCACTGGTCTCTCTCTCTCTCTCCCCAGTCTCTCTCTCCCCAGTCTCTCTCCTCTCTCTCCCCCCAGTCTCTCTACTCTCTCTCTCTCCCCTGTCTCTCTCTCTCTACCCCAGTCTCTCTCTCTCCCCCTCAGTCGCTCTCTCTCTCCCCCTCAGTCGCTCTCTCCCTCCCCCCCTCAGTCTCTCTCTCTCTATCTCCCCAGTCTCTCTCTCTCTCTCTCCCCGTCTCTCTCTCTCTCCCCCTCAGTCTCTCTCTCTCTCTATCTCCCCATTCTCTCTCTCTCTCTCCCCAGTCTCTCTCCTCTCTCTCCCCCCCAGTCTCTCTACTCTCTCTCTCTCCCCCGTCTCTCTCTCTCTCCCCAGTCTCTCTCTCCCCCCTCAGTCTCTCTCTCTCTATCTCCCCAGTCTCTCTCTCTCTCTCCCCCAGTCTCTCCCTCTCTCTCTCTCCCCGCCTCTCTCTCTCTCTCTCCCCCCTCAGTCGCTCTCTCTCTCCCCCAGACTCTCTCTCTCCCCACTGGTCTCTCTCTCTCTCTCCCCAGTCTCTCTCTCCCCAGTCTCTCTCCTCTCTCTCCCCCCAGTCTCTCTACTCTCTCTCTCTCCCCTGTCTCTCTCTCTCTACCCCAGTCTCTCTCTCTCCCCCTCAGTCGCTCTCTCTCTCCCCCCTCAGTCTCTCTATCTCCCCAGTCTCTCTCTATCGCCCCAGTCTCTCTCTCTCTATCTCCCCGTCTATCTCTCTCTCCCTCTCTCCCCCCAGTCTCTCTACTCTTTCTCTCTCCCCGTCTCTCTCTCTCTCCCCCAGTCTCTCTCTCCTTCCCTCTCTGTCTCTGTCTGTCTCTCTCTCCTTCCCTCTCTGTCTCTCTCTCCTTCCCTCTCTCTCTGTGTGTCTCTCTCCTTCCCTCTCTCTCTCTGTCTCTCTCTCCTTCTCTCTCTCCTTCCCTCTCTCTCCTTCCCTCTCTCGCTCTCTCTTCTCCCCCCAGTCTCTCTCTCTCTCTCTTGCATCATGGGGGGCGTTTCATTCCATGTGTGGGCGGGCCTAATCCTGCAGCCTCCCAAAACGTCGTCGACATTTTTTTAATACCGACAGCGACAGCACCAGCACAACAAACCCCCACAGTGCGGCTCCGGCACAGTATCCCGCTCCCGTCCCGCTGGAGCGGGAGTTGAGCTGGGGTCACTCGGGCCGGGCCTCACAACCTGAGACACAGAACGGGGGCGTGGCAGCGGCCAGCCGTAAACCGCGCAGTCCTGTAAACTGCTGTTTTACAAAAAATGCCTTGGCAACGCCGGGCCCCCCCAGCTAGTCTATACATGTCTGTCTGTCTGTGTGGTCACTATACACTCAAAAGTTATAGAGCGTACCTATACATGTGTTATATCAAAAGAAAGCTTATGATTCTGGAATGGTCATAAGCGTATTTACTTTTTGGTCAGACAAAAATTGTTCAGACGGTATACAAAAAACATTCAAAATTCCGCTCATTATCCGCTCATTAGCATTGAGTGACATGAAGGCTGACCAATTGTACAGTCAAGCAACATGACGGTTGACCAATCGCTGCATCATGGGGGCGGGTTCATTGCGTGTGCGGGCGGGCCATCCTAGTGTTGAGTGACGTGATGATTGACCAATCCTACAGTTGAGTGACCTGATGGTTGAACAATCGGTGCGACACGGGGGGCATTTCATTGCATGTGTGGGCGGGCCTAATCCTTCTGAGCTGAGGTGAGTGGCCGCCATCTTGATTCCGAACTCTTCATTTCTTTTTCCCACTTTCTGCGTGTTTATTTTCAAATATAGATTGCAGCAAAAAAAAAGTTCCTTTTAAAACACAATTAAATTGTTTTTAAAAAAAGTAAATTAATTTGTAAATATTTTTCCTAAGCTGATTAATTTTCCTAACTTTCACCCTCTTCTTTTCCTGTTGACTCGCTACCTCCGCCGGGCACCGCAACCTTCCAGGGTTACCCCGACTGCAGGCCTCGAAGCCTCGGCGTCTTCTTCCCAGCCACGCCCGAGCTAGGCACCTCCCGTCCCGCTCAACAAGCGGCCCGCGATCGCTGCCATCTTTGTAAAGGCTGGCGGGGCGGGAATGAGCCGAGCGTAGCCACCGCCGCCATCTTTGTAAAGGCTGGTGGGGCGGGGCGGTACAGAGCTCTGCGGAGCCATCACCGGCGCTGGGCTCGGGTGCTTTGTGGCCTGCGGCCGAACGGCGGCTGCGGAGCTCGGGCTGCCCTGGGCGCTGGGCTCGGCTGGGCCATGTCAGTGCGGGTGCCCGAGGCCCCGGTGCCTAGCCTTTTCCAACCGCCGGCAGCGCAACTCTTAACACTGGCAGAGGGGAGAGGGTCTGCTAGCTCCCCCCACTCCCTTTCCCCCCCTTCCCCCCCACCCTCCCCCCTCATTCCCCCTTCCCCCCTCACACCCCCTTCCCCCCTCCTCCCCCTCACACCCCCTTCCCCCCTCCCTCCTCCCCCTCACACCCCCTTTGTCCCCCTTCCCCCCCCTTTCACCCCTTCTTCCCCCCTCCTCCCCCCTTCCCCCCTCCCCCTTCCCCCCCTCCTCTCCCCTCTTCCCCCCTTCCCCCCTCCCTTTCCCCCCCCTTTCCTCCCCCACCCCTTCCTCCTCCACCCCCTTCCCACCCCCCTACCCTTCCCCCCTTTCTCCCCCCACACCCCGTTCCTCCCCACCCCCTTCCCACCCCTTCCTCCCCCACCCCCTTCCCTTCCCCCCCTTTCTCCCCCCCACCCCCCTTCCCACCCCCCCTTCCCCCCCCTTCCCCCCCTTCCCTTCCCCTTTCCTCCCACCCCCCTTCCCTCCCCCTCCCACCTCCCCACCACCCCCCTTTCCCCCCTTCCCTCCACCACCCCCACCCCCTTCCCCCCACCCCCCTTCCCCCAGCCCCCCTTCCCCACCCCCCTCCCCCTCCCCTACCCCCTTCCCCTTTGTCTCCTTCCCTCTCTCTCTCATTCCCTCTCCCTCTCTCTCTCATTCCCTCCCTCTCTCTCTCCTTCCCCCAGTCTCTCTCTCCTTTGCTCTCTGTCTCTCTCTCCTTCCCTCTGTCTCTCTCTCCTTCCCTCTCTCTCTCTCTCCTTCCCTCTCTTCTCTCTCTCTTCCCCGTCTCTCTCTTCTCCCCCCAGTCGCTCCCTCTCTTCCCCCCAGTCGCTCTCTCTCTTCCCCCCAGTCGCTCTCTCTCTTCCCCCCAGTCGCTCTCTCTCTTCCCCCCAGTCGCTCTCTCTCTTCCCCCCAGTCACACTCTCTCTTCCCTCCAGTCGCTCTCTCTCTTCCCCCAGTCGCTCTCTCTCTTCCCCCCAGTCTCTCTCTCTCTCTCTTCCAACAACAACATGCCCTCAAAAAGCCCTCGGCACCGCCGGGCACTCCAGCTAGTTTATCTATCTGTATATATATAAAATAGCTCTTCTGTTCTTCCATCTGTCTGTCTGTCTGTCTGTCTGTCTGTATTTTATACACTCAAAAGTTATAGAGCGTATCTACACGTGTGTTATATCAAAAGAAAGCTTATGATCTCGGAATGGTCATAAGTGTATTTACTTTTTGGTCAGACAAAAATTGTTCAGACGGTATCCAAAAAATGTTGAAAATTCCGCTCATTATCCGCTCATTAGCATTGAGTGACGTGAAGTTTGACCAATTGTACAGTCGAGCGACACGACGGTTGACCAATCGCTGCGTCATGGGGGCGGGTTCATTGCGTGTGCGGGCGGGCGATCCTAGAGCTGAGTGACGTGATGATTGACCAATCCTACAGTTCAGTGTCCTGATGGTTGACCAATCGGGGTGCATGTGTGGGCGGGCTAATCATTCTGAACAGAGTTGAGTGTCAGCCATCTTGATTCCTAAGTTAATTTTTTTTCCCACTTTCTGTACACAATTAAATAGATTAAAAAAAAAGTAAATTCATTTCTGAAGACATTTTGTAAGCTGATTAATTTTCCTATCTT
>NC_140990.1:105109696-105208483 GCF_052327205.1 Somniosus microcephalus | reverse complement strand
ACAGAAGAGCCGCTTTATATATATAGATATTAGCTAGGGGTGCCCGGTGGTGCCGAGGCTTTTTTGAGGGCATGTTGTTGTTGAAGAGAGAGAGGGAGCGACTGGGGGGGAAGAGAGAGAGAGGGAAGGAGAGAGAGAGAGGGAAGGAGAGAGAGAGAGAGAGGGAAGGAGAGAGAGAGAGAGAGAGAGGGAAAGAGAGAGAGAGGGAAGGAGAGAGGGAGAGAGGGAAGGAGAGAGAGAGAGGGAAGGAGAGAGAGAGAGAGGGAAGGAGAGAGAGAGAGATGGAAGGAGAGAGAGAGAGAGATGGAAGGAGAGAGAGAGAGAGATGGAAGGAGAGAGAGAGAGAGAGATGGAAGGAGAGAGAGAGATGGAAGGAGAGAGAGAGAGAGAGCGGGAAGGGGCGAGGGAAGGAGAGAGAGAGGGAAGGAGAGAGAGATTGAAGGAGAGAGAGAAGAGGGAAGGAGAGAGAGAGAGAGGGAAAGAGAGAGGGGGAAGGAGAGGGGGGAAGGAGAGAGAGGGGGGAAGAGAAGAGAGGGGGGAAGGAGAGAGAGAGAGGGAAGGAGAGAGAGACGGGGTGAGAGAGAGACTGGGGCGAGAGCGAGAGACTGGGGAAGAAGAGAGAGAGAGATTGGGGGGAGAAGAGAAAGAGAGAGAGATTGGGGGAAGAGAGAGACTGGGAGCGTGAGAGAGAGCGAGAGAGAGAGAGACTGGAAGTGTGAGAGAGAGAGAGAGAGACTGGAAGTGTGAGAGAGAGAGAGAGACTGGGAGTGAGAGAGAGAGAGATTGGGAGTGTGAGAGAGAGACTGGGAGTGAGAGAGAGAGAGAGAGATTGGGAGTGTGAGAGAGACTGGGAGTGTCTGAGAGAGAGAGACTGGAAGTGTGAGAGAGACTGGGAGTGTGAGAGAGAGAGAGATTGGGAGTGTGAGAGAGAGAGAGATTGGGAGTGTGAGAGAGAGATTGGGAGTGTGAGAGAGAGAGAGATTGGGAGTGTAAGAGAGAGATTGGGAGTGAGAGAGAGAGACTGGGAGTGAGAGAGAGAGAGTCTGGGAGTGAGAGAGAGAGAGACTGGGAGTGAGAGAGAGAGAGATTGGGAGTGTGAGAGAGAGATTGGGAGTGTGAGAGAGAGAGAGATTGGGAGTGTGAGGGAGGGAGATTGGGAGTGTGAGAGAGAGATTGGGAGTGTGAGAGAGAGAGATTGGGAGTGTCAGAGAGAGAGATTGGGAGTGTGAGAGAGAGATTGGGAGTGAGAAAGAGATTGGGAGTGTGAGAGAGAGAGATTGGGAGTGTGAGAGAGAGAGATTGGGAGTGTGAGAGAGACTGGGAGTGTGTGAGAGAGACTGGGAGTGTGAGAGAGAGATTGGGAGTGTGAGAAAGAGATTGGGAGTGTGAGAAAGAGATTGGGAGTGAGAGAGAGAGACTGGGAGTGTGAGAGAGAGAGGCTGGGAGTGAGAGAGAGAGGGATTGGGAGTGTGAGAGAGAGAGAGAGAGAGACTGGGAGTGAGAGAGAGAGAGAGACTGGGAGTGAGAGAGAGAGAGAGACTGGGAGTGAGAGAGAGAGAGAGAGAGACTGGGAGTGAGAGAGAGAGAGAGACTGGGAGTGAGAGAGAGAGAGAGACTGGGAGTGAGAGAGAGAGAGAGAGAGACTGGGCTGCCGCAGCTGCTCACCTGATGGCTTTGGGTCGGGCTCTCGGGCGGGGCTGTTGACGCCGCGGGGAAGTTTTGTGCGCGGCAGCTCCCGGCACAGCCCGCTGCAGCCGGTGACCTGGTGGCTTTGGGTCGGGCTCTGGGGTGGGGCTGTTGACGCCGCGGGGAAGTTTTGTGCGCGGCAGCTCCCGGCACGGCCCGCCGCAGCCGCTCACCTGATGGCTTTGGGTCGGGCTCTCGGGCGGGGCTGTTGACGCCGCGGGGAGATTTTGTGCGCGGCAGCTCCCGGCACGGCCCGCCACGGCCGGTAACCTGGTGGCTTTGGGTCGGGCCCTGGGGCGGGACTGTTGACGCCGCGGGGAAGTTTTGTGCACGGCAGCTCCCGGCACGGCCTGTCGCGGCCGGTGACCTGGTGGCTTTGGGTCAGGCTCTGGGGTGGGGCTGTTGACGCCGCGGGGAAGTTTTGTGCACGGCGGCTCCTGGCACGGCCCGCAACTCAAGGCCCAGGCATCCCGGGCTGCTAGGCGCCGGCACAGCCGCTCGAAATGGCCGTCAAAGTAGGCGAGCCTCCGGGCGAAGGGCAGGGGATCACTTCATTTCCTACTGTTGCTAAATACAATTTAAAACTCAAATAAATTGTTATTTTCCTTAGTTCCCTAACACACAGGAAGTGTGGGATAAAAATCGTGAAGAATCAAGATGGCGGCCACTCACCTCGGTTCAGAATGATAAGGCCCGCCCATACACGCAACCGTCAGGTCACTGAACTGTAGGATTGGTCAATCGTCAAGTCACTCAACACTCAACTGTAGGATGGCCCACCTGCACGCGCAATGAACCCGCCCCCGTGACGCTGCGATTGGTCAACCGTCGGTCAACTGTCAGGTCGCTCGACCGCACGATTGGTCAACCTTCACGTCACTCAATGCTAATGAGCAAATGAGCGGAACTTTTCCCATTTAATGAGTGGAATTTTGAACGTTTTTGGGATACCGTGGGCACGATTTTTGTCTGACGGAAAAGTAAATACGCCTATGACCGGTCTGTAATCGTAAGCTTTCTTTTGATGTGACGCGCATGTAGGTACGCTCTATAACTTTCGAACGTAGGTGCCAAGGCTTTTTTGTAAAACAGCAGTTTACAGGGACGCGCGGTTTACGGCCGGCCGCTGCCGCTCCCCCGCTCTGTGTCTTGGGCCGAGCGGTTGTGAGGCCTGGCCTGAGTGACCCCAAGTCACCTCCCGCTCCAGCGGGCCGGGAGCGGGATACTGTGCTGGAGCCGCACTGTGGGGGTTTGTTGTGCTGGTGCTGTCGCTGTCGGTATTAAAAAAATAGCGGCGTTGTTTTGGGAGGCTGCAGGATTAGGCCCGCCCACACATGGAATGAAATGCCCCCCGTGATGCAAGAGAGAGAGAGAGACTGGGGGGAGAAGAGAGAGAGAGCGGGAAGGAGAGAGAGGGAAGGAGAGAGAGAGAGAGAGGGAAGGAGAGAGAGAGGGAAGGAGAGAGAGAGAGAGAGAGAGAGAGAGGGAAGGAGAGAGAGACAGAGCGAGAGAGGGAAGGAGAGAGAGACAGAGAGAGAGAGAAGGAGAGAGAGAGAGAGAGAGAGGGAAGGAGAGAGACAGACAGAGACAGAGAGGGAAGGAGAGAGAGAGACTGGGGGGAGAGAGAGAGAGACGGGGAGAGAGCAAGAGTAGCGAGACTGGGGGGAGAGAGAGAGAGAGACGGGGAGATAGAGAGAGAGTAGAGAGACTGGGGGAGAGAGAGGAGAGAGACTGGGGAGAGAGAATGGGGAGATAGAGAGAGAGAGAGAGGGAGAGACTGAGGGGGGAGAGAGAGAGAGACTGGGGGAGAGAGATGGGGAGAGAGAGAGAGAGACTGGGGGAGAGAGAGAGAGACGGGGGAGGGAGAGAGAGACTGGGGAGAGATAGAGAAGAGAGGAAGAGGCTCGGCCCGAGTCACCCCAGCTGAGTAGGCTGGGCACAGTGAAAGCATTGATTTCTTTATGACAGCACAAAAACTGCTCTGACATCATAGCAGCTCTTCGACATCATAGTCACTCAATGCTAATGAGCGGATAATGAGCGGAATTTTGAAAGTTTTTTGTATACCGTCGGCACAATTTTTGTCTCACCGAAAAGTAAATACGCTTATGACCGTTCCGGAATCGTAAGCTTTCTTTTGATGTACCACACGTGTAGGTACGCTCTTTAACTTTTGAGTGTATAGAGGACAGACAGACAGACAGACAGAAGAGCAATTATATATATACTAGCTGGAGTGCCCGGCGGCACGAGCGAGCGACTGGGGGGGAAGAGCGCAAGCGAGCGACTGGGGGGGAAGAGCGCGAGCGAGCGACTGGGGGGGAAGAGCGTGAGCGAGCGACTGGGGGGGAAGAGAGCGAGCGAGCGACTGGGGGGGAAGAGAGGGAGCGAGCGACTGGGGGGGAAGAGAGGGAGCGAGCGACTGGGGGGGAAGAGAGCGAGCGAGCGACTGGGGGGGAAGAGAGCGAGTGAGCGACTGGGGGGAAGAGAACGAGCGAGCGACGGGGGGAAGAGAGCGAGCGAGCGACTGGGGGGGAAGAGAGCGAGCGAGCGACTGGGGGGGAAGAGAGTGAGCGAGCGACTAGGGGGGGAAGAGAGCGAGCGAGCGACTGGGGGGGAAGAGAGCGAGCGAGCAACGGGGGGGAAGAGAGCGAGCGAGCAACGGGGGGGAAGAGAGCGAGCGAGCGACTGGGGGGGAAGAGAGCGAGCGAGAGACTGGGGGAAGAGAGCGAGCGAGCGACTGGGGGGGAAGAGAGCGAGCGAGCGACTGGGGGCTGGGGTGGGTGGGGGGGGTGAAGGGTGGGGTGGGTGGGGGGGGCGAAGGGTGGGGTGGATGGTGGGGGATAATGGTGGGGTGGCGGATAATGGTGGGGTGGGTGGGGGGCAGAAGGGTGGGGTGGGTGGGGGTGAGAAGGGTGGGGTGGGAGTAGGGTGGGGGGGAGAAGGGTGGGGTGGGATGGGAGGGGTGGGTGGGTGGGGGGAGTAGGGGGGAATGGGGAGGGAAGTGGGAGGTGGGAGTGGGTGTGGGGGGGGAAGGGGGTGTGTGTGTGGGGGGGAGTAGGGCGGGGTGGGAGAAGGGTGCGGTGGGTGGGGGGGGAGAAGGGTGCGGTGGGTGGGGGGGAGAAGGGTGGGGTGGGTGGGGGGGAGAAGGGTGGGGTGGGTGGGGGGGGAGAAGGGTGGGGTGGGTGGGGGGGGAGAAGGGTGGGGTGGGTGGGGGGGAGAAGGGTGGGGTGGGTGGGGGGGAGAAGGGTGGGGTGGGTGGGGGGGAGAAGGGTGCGGTGGGTGGGGGGGAGAAGGGTGGGGTGGGTGGGGGGGGAGAAGGGTGGGGTGGGTGGGGGGGGAGAAGGGTGGGGTGGGTGGGGGGGGAGAAGGGTGGGGTGGGTGGGGGGGGAGAAGGGTGGGGTGGGATGGGAGGGGTGTGTGGGGTGGGAGAAAGGGGTGGGTGGGGGAGCAAGGGGGGGTGGGGGAGGGAGGGGGTGTGGGGGGAAGGGGGTGTGGGGGTGGGAAGGGAGTGTGGGGGGAAGGGGGTGTGGGTGTGTGTGTGGGGGGAGAAGGGTGGGGTGGGTCGGGGGGAGAAGGGTGGAGTAGGTGGGGGGAGAATGGTGGGGGGGAGAAAGGTGGGGTGGGTGGGGGGGGAGAAGGGTGGGGTTGGTGGGGGGGAGAATGGTGGGGTGGGTGGGGGGGAGATGGATGGGGTGGGTGAGGTGGAAGAAGGGTGGGGTGGAGAAGGGATGGGTGGGTGGGTTGGGAGAAAGGGGTGGGTGGGGGAGAAAGGGTGGGGGGGAAGGGGAGGGAAGTTGGAGGTGGGTGTGGGGGGGAAGGGGGTGTGGGTGTGTGTGTGGGGGAAGGGGGTGTGGGGAGGGAAGGGGGTGTGGGGGGGAAGGGGTGTGGGGGGGAGTGGGGTGTGGGGGGGGTTGAAGGGGAAGGGGGTGGAAGGGGGGGTGTGGGGGGGGAAGGGGGTGTGGGGGGGGAAGGCGGGGTGGGGGTGTTGGGGGGAAGGGTGGAAAGGGAGGTGGGAGATGGAGGGGAAAGGGAGGGGGGAAAGGGAGTGGGGGAAAGGGAGTGGGGGAAAGGGAGGGGGGGGAAAGGGAGGGGGGGAAAGGGAGGGGGGGAAAGGGAGGGGGGAAAGGGAGCAGGGGAAGCAAGGGGTGGGGAAACATGAAACTTAAAGTACTTATAAAACATTTCTGGTAAATCTTTCTATAACATACACTTTACAACCTCAGCAATCTTTTTATTAAAAAAGGGGTCCTCACCTCTCAGTGTGTTGTATCACAAACAATGGCCGCCGCTTGCTTTTCAGTTGGAAAGATTAGGCCCCACCCACACAGTCGATTGTCTGTCTCGGTCACCAGGACCCGATTTGGAGCACAGAAGCCCCACCCACTCTATGTTCCTGTACTAAGATGGCCACGCATGCACTCTGTTACACACTGAATCAAAATGGCGTTGCACTGGAACTTTTCACCCTCCTTGACAAAGATGGCTGCCGTTAACCTGGGGCTGTCAGCAGAAGAAATTTCCTCAGCTGCAAACACAGGATCTTCAGATTATTATTCGGGGCTTGCGACCTACCCCAGTTGCTTATGAAGCCTCCCCACCTACTGACCCCAGGAATGGAGCTGAGGCAGCACACCCTCTCCCCTCTGCCAGTGTTTGTCTCTGTCTAGGCCGGGAGCCTTGGTCTAGAGTTGCACTGCTGGCAGTTGGAGAAGCCTAGGCCCCGGGTGTGGAAAAACGGTGAAAGGTCGGAGAATTATAGAGGTTAGAGGAAAGATTTGTGTTTTGAAAGCAACTTTTTTTTTGCTGGAAATGTAGATTTGAAAAGAAACACGCAGAAAGCGGGAAAAAAAAATGAAAAGTTTGGAATCAAGATGGCGGCGACTCACCTCGGTTCAGAACGGTAAGGCCCGCCCACACACGCACCGATTGGTCGACCGTCAGGTCACCGAAGCATAGGATTGGTCAATCGTTCCGTCACTCGACTGTAGGAGGGCCCGCCCGCATGTTCGAGTGACGGGGCGATTGACCAATCCTACGCTTCGGCGACCTGACGGTCGACCAATCGGTGCGTGTGTGGGCGGGCCTTATCATTCTGAACCGAGGTGAGTCGCCGCCATCTTGATTCCATTCTTTTTCCCGCTTTCTGCGTTTTTCTTTTCAAACCTAGATTTCCAGCAAAAAAAAATTGCTTTTATTAAATTGTTTTAAAAAAAACTTCATTCATTTGTAAATATTTTCTCTAACCTGAAGATTCCTTTTCCAACCTTTCCCCGTTTTTGTAAGGCCTCAGAACCTAGGTGCCACATAAAAGGTTGCTACTCAAGATATGGGCTCATGGGGTTGGGGGTAATATATTATCATGGATAGAGGATTGGTTAACGGGCAGAAATCGGAGTGGGGATAAATGGGTCATTTTCCATTTGGCAGGCTGTAACTAGTGGGGTGCTGCAAGGATCAGTGCATGGACCTCTGCTATTTACAATCTATTATCAATGACTTTGATGAAGGGACCGAGTGCAATGTATCCAAGTTTGTTGACAATACCAAATCTAGGTGGGACAGTAAGCTGTGAGCAGAACACAAAGAGCCTGCAAAGGGATATAGACAGGTTAAGTGAGTGGGCAACAGGGTAGCAGATGCAGTATAATGTGGAGAAATGTGAGGTTATTCACTTTGGTCGGAACTATAGAAAAATAGAATATTTTTTATATGGTTGGAGCGATCATAATATGATCGAATTCTTCATTAAGATGGAGAATGAAGTAGTTGACTCAGAGACTCGGGTCCTGAATTTAAATAAAGGAAACTACGATGGTCTGAGGCGCGAGTTAGGTAGGATTGATTGGGGAATGCCACTCAAAGGGTTGACGGTGGATAGGCAATGGCAAACATTCAAAGACCGCATGGATGAACTACAGAATTTGTTCATCCCAGTTTGGCATAAAAATAAAACAAAACAGGTGACTCAACTGTGGCTAACAAGGGAAATTAGGGATAGCATAAGATCCAAGGAGAGGACATATAAATTGGCCAGAAAAAGCAGTAAACCTGAGGATTGAGAGCAGTTTAGGATTCAACAAAGGAGGACAAAGGGATTAATTAAGAAGGGGAAAATAGAATATGAGAGTAAGCTTTCAGGGAACATAAAAACTGACTGTAAAAGCTTTTATAGATATGTGAAGAGAAAAAGATTGGTGAAGTCAATCGTAGGTCCCTTGCAGTCAGAATCAGGGGAATTTATAATGGGGAACAAAGAAATGGCAGACCAATTAAATACATATTTTGGTTCTGTCTTCACAAAGGAGGAAACAAATAACCTCCCAGAGATGTCGGGGAACATAGGGTCTGATGAAAGGGAGGAACTGAAAGAAATCAGTATTTGTAGGGAAATGGTGTTAGGGAAATTGACGGGATTGAAGGCCGATAAATCCCCAGGGCCTGATAATCTACATCCTAGGTAACTTAAGGAAGTGGCCATAGAAATAGTAGATGCATTGCTGATTATCTTCCAACATTTGATGGAATCTGGAACAGTACCCATGGATTGGAGGGTATTCAAAAAAGGTGGTAGAGAGAAAACGGGGAATTACACACCGATAAGCCTGACATCGGTAGTGGGGAAAATGCTAGAGTCCATTATAAAAGATGTAATAGCAGAGCACTTGGGAAACAGTGACCGGATTGGACAAAGTCAACATGGATTTACAAAAGGTAAATCGTGCTTGACTAATCACAGAATCACAGAATCACAGAAACCCCACAGTGCAGATAGAGGCCATTTCGGCCCAGCGAGCCTGCACTGACATATCCCACCCGCTCCCCGTAACCCCTACACCAACACATATCCCACCCTATCCCCGTAACCCCATGTATTTAATCCCCCTAACACTAAGGGTCAATTTATCATAGCCAATCAACCTAACCCGCACATCTTTGGACTGTGGGAGGAAACCGGAGCACCCGGAGAAAACCCACGCAAACACGGGGAGAATGTGCAAACTGAATCTACTGGAATTTTTTGAGATGTAACTGGTAAAATAGATAAGGGAGAACCAGTGGATGTGGTGTATTCGGACTTTCAGAAAGCGTTTGATAAGGTCCCGCATAAGAGATTAGCGAGTAAAGTTAAGGCACATGGGATTGGGGGCAAGGTATTGACTTGGATAGAGAACTGGTTGGCGGACAGAAAGCAAAGAGTTGGAACAAACTGGTCTTTTTCCGAATGGCAGGCAGTGACTAGTGGGGTACCGCAGGGATCGGTCCTTGGACCCCAGCTATTCACAATATATATTAATGATCTAGACAAGGCAACTAGATGTAATATCTCCAAATTTGCAGACGACACAAAGCTGGGTGGGCGTGTGTGCTGTGAGGAGGATGTCGAGAAACTCCAGAATGATTTGGACAGGTTGGGTGATTGGGCAAAAGCATGGCAGATGCAATATAACGTGGATAAATGTGAGGTTATCCACTTTGGTGGCAAAAACAGGAAGGCAGATTATTATCTGAATGGCAATAGATTGGGAGAAGGGGAAGTGCAACGAGACCTGGGTGTCCTTGTGCACCAGTCGCTGAAGGTAAGCATGCAGGTGCAGCAGGCGGTTAAGAAGGCAAATGGTATGTTGACCTTCATAGCGAGAGGGTTTGAGTACAAGAACAAGGATGTCTTGCTGCAGTTGTACAGGGCCTTGGTGAGACCACATCTTGAGTATTGTGTGCAGTTTTGGTCACCTTATCTGAGGAAGGATATTCTTGCCATGGAAGGAGTTCAGCAAAGATTCACCAGGCTGATACCTGGGATGGCAGGAATGACGTATGAGGAGAGATTGGGTCAATTGGGCTTGTACTCGCTGTAGTTTAGAAGAATGAGAGGGGATCTCATTGAAACTTATAAAATTCTGTCAGGTCTGGACAGACTAGATGCAGGGAGGATGTTCCCGATGGTCAGGGAATCCAGAACCAGGGGTCACAGTCTAAGGATAAGGGGTAGGCCTTTTAGGACAGAAGTGAGGAGGAATTTCTTCACCCAGAGAGTGGTGAACCTGTGGAATTCTCTACTACAGAAGGCAGTAGAGGCCAATTCATTAAATATATTCAAGAAGGAGTTGGATATATTTCTTAAGGCTAAAGTGATCAAGGGATATGGAGAGAAAGCAGGGACCGGGTACTGAACTTGGATGATCAGCCATGATCGCATTGAATGGCGGAGCTGGCTAGAGGGGCCGAATGGCCTACTCCTGCTCCTATCATCTATGTTTCACGGCCCAATATCCCAGCTCTATATTCACAGGAGAAAGTCTGTTGTCTAACTCCTCGAGTGGACAGAATAGAGAAAGATCCCAACTTTAAGAACATCCAGAATCTGTTGTAAATATCTTTCAAATCCTGACTGGTCCAATCTGTTGGTTTCCTTTCAATTGAAGTGAATGGAAGATGAGAGGGGTGTTGGCATATGGACCCCGGTTAATTCAGCTTCTGAAAGGTGTTCATGTTTAGTTCATTCGATAACAGGGAAAATGTGGTTGGTATCATTAGAGAGAGAGAGATTTCACTGAGCAACAGCTGGTGTTTACAACCAACTGGCCTTGGATATTTTCATCACAGAATGTTTCGATCAGAAATATGATGTTGGGATAAGAAAAGTCTGGAGACTAGTGGTTTGTGCTGCCCCAGGAAGGACACAGTGTTTTTACTGCTTCTAACGTTGTTGATGTGTGTTGAAGAAAATGCAGACTTGTGTCTCTGGACTGTGCAGTAGCCAGAGATGACCATATTAGGCAATGCCCGCTCCAGTTTGATAAGAGGTTGATGGCAGAGCAAGAGATCCAGCAGTTTTAAGAATTTATCTCCCGTTATCGGCAGACATCGAATGTCGCAGCGTGCTGACAAAATTGGACTTAAGACTTTAACCTATTGGGTGAGATTATTGGGATCGATTGTTATAGAATTGAATTGTTATAGAATAGAAAAGTAGTGAAGTTATGCTAAACTTGTATCGAACCTTGGTTAGACCACACTTGGAGCACTGCGTACAATTCTGGTCGCCATATTATAAAAAGGATATAGAGGCACTGGAGAGGGTGCAGAGAAGATTTACAAGGATGATACCAGAAACGAGAGGGTATACCTGTCAGGAAAGGATGGACAGGCTGGGTCTCTTTTCTCTTGAAAAAAAAAGACTGATTGGTGACCTAATAGAGGTCTTTAAAATTATGAAAGGTTTTGATAGAGTAGATACAGAGAGAGTGTTTCCACTTGTGGGGAAGATCATAACTAGAGGCCATCAATATAAGATAGTCACCAAGAAATCAAATAGGGAATTCAGGAGAAACTTCTTTACCCAGAAAGTGGTGAGAATGTGGAACTCACTACCACAGGGAGTGGTTGAGGCGAATAGTAAAGATACATTTAAGGGGAGGCTGGACAAGTATATGAGGGAGAAGGGAATAGAGGGTTATGCTGATAGAGTTAGATGGGGAAAGACGGGAGGAGGCTCGAGTGGAGCATAAACGCCGGCATGGACTGGTTGGGCCGAATGGTGTGTTTCTGTGCCGTATATCCTGTGTAAACCTATTTTCCAAGACACATTGCTCGAAGGGGAGGATAAATGACTCGCATCCAAACGCAATTGTTACTTTTGTCTTCTTTGTAAAATCACAAAGTCTGGGCATAATTTGTTTGTGAAATTAAAATTGATGATTTAAATTGATCAGAGTTGCTGTTCAAGCACATGGGAAGGGAAATTGAGCTGAAATTTCAGGGGATAATCCAGTTTTATTTTTGAAAAGGTCCAGTCTGTGTGGCTCTGTCCAAACTCTGTCTTCAGAAAGGAGTCTCTGGGGGGAGACTGTTGTGTTAAAGGGAACTAACATCCCTCAACTCGCACCCTGAATCGCTCTCTGGCATATTTTGGGGAATAAAAGGTCCAAGAAGAGGTTTGGTTAATTAAAATTAAACATACAAAATGGGTTCAAACTTGGGCCAAGTGAGAATGTTTGATGGATGTTTGAAAGATATTCTGATAATATTGGATTAGACAGTGAAGTTCCACCGGGGCTCATGAATGAAATGGTGAACACTGTCTAAAATTTAATGAGAGGGAGTGAGTGAGGATAGAAGATTAAAATAGGAAAATTACTCCACCCAATGGGAATTTTTCTTCAATCGTTGTTCTTCGGTGAATGGACATAAATCATCTGGGTGCAATCTGGTATTAATCTCAATTCTTGTGAAAGTCAGGGAAGTTTATAAATTGATCAGCTTTCTCTTCCAGATGTTTGTGTCATTGCCTGTACTGAACAAGAAGAAAACTGAATTTGATAGGCTGGCCACTACCCGAGACATCGGGACCATGCAGAGGGAGATGAGCAACGAACTCCAGACACCCCACCATCTTTTTGATCAGATCACCTGACACCCTGAGAATGGCTTGGATCAGATGTCACGTGTGGCGTGATATTGGGATACCGGTGTGTATGTGTGTGTGAACGAGCGAGTCTCAGACATGCTCAGTTATCGACAACACAACATGAAATGGTTGATGTGGCTCAGGAGAGTGAGACAACTTTTTAAATCATCAAGGCCATGACACATTCTCTATAGAGAAACCGGCTCTGAAATAATCAGGAGAGAGTTAAACACATTGCTACTTGTCAGAGGCATTACAATTAAAATAAAGAGAAGGCACGGTGGCATAGTGGTTAGCACTGTTGCCTCACAGCGCCAGAGACCCGGGTTCGAATCCGGCCTCGGGTGACTGTCTGTGTGGAGTTTGCACATTCTCCCCGTGTTTGCGTGGGTTTTCTCCGGGTGCTCCGGTTTCCTCCCACAGTCCAAAGATGTGCAGGTTAGGTTGATTGGCTATGATAAATTGACCCTTAGTGTTAGGGGGATTAAATACGTGGGGTTACAAGGATGGGGTGGGATATGTGTTGGTGTTGGTGTGGGGGGTTACGGGGATCGGGTGGAATATGTGTCGGTGCAGGCTCGATGGGCCAAAATGGCCTCTATCTGCACTGTGGGGTTTCTGTGATTCTGTGATTCTGTGAAGGCTGATCAAATTAGGATTTCCTCACAGCTAGAATGGTCATCAGTTTCAAGGCCTCCACTAATTACTGAACAAAGAAAGCTTGTAGGGAGGCTAAAAACAGATAAAGTCAGGCTGTCTCTGTCTGGACAAGGTGGCCATGGTTGTATCCAAATCAGCTCCAAGCTGAAGGTGGGAGACAAGGAGGCCGTTCCTTCCAGGCTCCAGAACAAAACATGGATCCACGTGAGAGGCCACCTCCATCAGGAAGCAGAGGACCTCAAAACGATTGGGTTTGGAATCAGTGATAAACCGAGGTACAGCCTCGCAAAAGCATCATTTGGGTGGTAATAGAGAAAGAACCCTAAAGCGGCTCCCTGGGAAGATTGGGAGTCCCGTATGTGGGAGACCAGGAAGACTCCCCTGAACCAGGTGGGATGGGACACACCCTGACCCCAAACACTAAATTGGTCACAGAATTAATAGGGTTCAGTTAAAGAGTTAGTATCACACTCAGACAATAAGTTCGAATCCGGCCTCGGGCGACTGTCTGTGTGGAGTTTGCACATTCTCCCCGTGTTTGCGTGGGTTTTCTCCGGGTGCTCCGGTTTCCTCCCACACTCCAAAGATGTGCGGGTTAGGTTGATTGGCTATGATAAATTGACCCTTAGTGTTAGGGGGATTAAATACGTGGGGTTACAGGGATAGGGTGGGATATGTGTTGGTGTAGGGGTTACGGGGATCGGGTGGGATATGTGTCGGTGCAGGCTCGATGGACCGAAATGGCCTCTATCTGCACTGTGGGGTTTCTGTGATTCTGTGATTCAATACAAACTGAAAAGGTAATGACAGCAGGTTATTTTAAAATAAGAAATGTCTTATGTTGATCAGTAATGTTAACTATTGGTTTGCCAAGTGCAAACACTGATGGTGATCATCATCTGTGGGACTAAAAAAGACATCCCACCTCACAAAAAGAACTCTACCTGTCTGATCCAGCAAAAGAACCCAAGTGTTAATGGACTAGAAGTAATTGAATCAGGAACTGTATTATAGAATGATGGGCATTTTGAAATTGTTAATTGAAATCGAAAGGGTTAAACATGAGCTTGAATCTGTCAACTAGATTATGTGAAGGGAGATATTCGCAATGAAGACAACGTGGTGGGAGAATTAGTAAAGGATGTGTTAGTAAAGAATAGAAAATAGGAACCAAGTGATGAGGAAGATGGGGGACAGAAGGAGAATCAGTTTAAAATCACAAAGAAAGCGAGAGCTGACAGGATAGCTGGGAATAGGAGCCACGGCAAGGGTCGCAGGAGTAAACAGAATAGATATAGAAAGTATGTGGGAACACGATGAGGTAATGAAGAGGCAATTAAACAGATTATTGTCAAACAATGAGGCTAACCAGAATCAAGGCCTTACTCGAGGCATCGTGTGTAGCCTGTGTGTGACATTTGTGAAGAATGTGGTACAGAAGGGACTGGACAACATCGAGGGGAATCAAATCCCTTTGTTTATTCATGAAGAACAACAGAGAAAATGGTTTCAAGGAACCAAGACATAGACGATGATGTGAGGCAGCCAATGGGAATGGTGTTTCTAGCCCCGAGGGAAGGGGATTGAAATGAAGGTATTAGGCCAGTGGGATTGGTCTTGTCTTTGTTAAGGAGAAATGGAAATGAAACAAACCCTTGGAAGGTGTATCGGGTAGTATCGGTTGGAATGGGGGAAGACTCTGAGTTTGGTCCGATCCATAAACAGAATGAGGAATAGCCAAGATATCTGATTAAGAAGGGGGGAACTTGGATAGCACCAGATATGCAGTGTTGTACTCTGAAAGGGACAACATGGGTTTGTAGATGTGATGTAGTCCATCAACAGACTGTTCCAGCTTGTGGGTTCACCCTCGACAAAGAATCACCAAAATGCCAGATTGCAATAAGTAAATGGGGCAAAGACCAAACTGATAGCGTGTATAAAGGAAAAGGACAGGATTGTGTGACTACTACTGCCACTGATATGACTGTGGGTTCACCCCAATGCCCCATACTGGAACATCACTTTTGTTTGATTCCAGCGAGAAACAGGCATATCGGTGCTAAAACACTGGGCCTGGTCCATCATCATAACGCCACTTATCTGCAGATGAGACTGCCTCTGGAGGATGAAGCCATTCCACATATGGGACACTATATACCTCCCCTGTCTCTGGCTTTAAAGGGCATAATTGAGTGAATTAGGACATCCCAGAAACACACAGTGCAAATGATACAGACAAATAGAGAGACAGAACAGGCAATCCCCAGACTTGGGAATCATGAATGGTGGGAAGTAGTATCTAGTGTGGAACTACATCCTTGGGCTAGATTGTTCCCGATGGGATTGGTGAGATCACCGATAATAGCTTTAGGGATTCTGGTCATTGTGTTCTGCTGTGTAAGGAAGTCGATAAGGGACATAGAAAATATAAGGAAAGGTAAGGAGATAGCAAGGGCAGCAAGAGGAAGCCAGGATTATTAAAGACAAAGAAGGATATCAAACACTTTGCCAAGAGGTAACGTAACCCATAAAAAACAAAAAAGTGGGACATGTTCGCATATGGACCCCGGTTAATTCAGCTTCTGAAACGGCTTCATGTTTAATTCATTCGATAGAGGGAAAAATGTGGTTCGTATTATGAGAGAGAGAGAGAGATTTCACTGAATTTGGATGATCAGCCATGATCTCATTAAATGGCGGAGCAGGCTCGAGGGGCCGAATGACCGAATGGCCTACTCCTGCTCCTATCTTCTATGTTTCTGGTGTTTTGCGACCAACCAGCCTTCGATATTCATAATAGAATGTTTGGATTAGAAATCTGATGTTAGGATAAGGAAAGTCCAGAGCTCGTGGTTTCTGCTCACCGTACCAAGGCCATGATGTTTATCTGTGTGTTGTTGATGTGGACGTGTGTCTCTGGACTATGCAGGAGCCAGAGACGACCATATTAGGCAATGCCTGCTCCAGTTTCATCAGAAAACAGTCTATAATTGTCAGCTTTTGTGAACTCGCTGGTGTCTCAGCAGGTGGGATGAACGAGTGAATCGCTTTCCACAGTCCGAGCAGGTGAACGGGCTCTCCCCAGTGTGAACTCGCTGGTGAATCAGCAGGTCGAATGACTGAGTGAATCCCTTCCCACACTCTGAGCAGGTGAACGGTTTCTCCCCAGTGTGAACTCACTGGTGTCTCAGGAGGTGGGATGAATGGTTGAATCCCATCCCACACTCAGAGCAGGTGAATGGCCTCTCCCCAGTGTGAGTGCGATGATGAATTTCCAGCTCAGACGAGTAATTGAATCCCTTCCCACAGTCCCCACATTTCCACGGTTTCTCCGTAGTGCGGGTGTGCTCGTGTCTCTCCAGGTTGGATGATCTGTTGAAGCCTCATCACACACAGAACACAAGTACGGTTTCTCCCCGCTGTGAATGGTGCGATGTTTTTTCAGGCTGTGTAACTAGTTAAAGCTCTCTCTGCACTGGAACACTCTCACTTGGGTGTGTGTGTCTTGCTGCTTTTCCAGTCACACTGATGTTTGAAATCTTTTCCCACAGACAGAACAAACACTTCTCCTTCCACATTCAAAGCCTGATGATATTCAGGTCCTGTTGAATCGAGTGACGCTGTCACATATTGACGTGATGTTAAGTTTGAGTTTCCCTTCTTCAAATCCTCCCCTTCTAATACCCTGTAAAAGGAGTTTACAAAACTCATCACTGTAAGTACAGGACAGAAATTCAGAACAGACAATTCTAGTATCTATGGAACATTCTTTCCTCTCTTGTGCCTCCAAATCCCCACCCACACATTGTCCCTCCGGCCTGTGCTAAAATCCAAACACATTGCACGTCTCAAGACAGTTTGTTCTCCGCTCCCAGTTTCCACCACCAACTCTGGCTAGGTTCAGTTCGACACTCACTGGTTCCCCTCTCTCTCCTCCCCTGAAGGTGCTGACTCTGGCTGGGTTCAGTTCTACACTCACTGGTTCCCCTCCCTCTCCTCCCCTGAAGGTGCTGACTCTGGCTGGGTTCAGTTAACTCACTGGGATCTTGAAGCCCCGTGCACTGCTAAAGCCGTTACAAAGATGGCGCCGCAGGCGCTCTACTGCTCGATGAAGCAAGAGGGCGATGAACAAAAGCTCAGCTTTCCTTTACAAAGATGGCCGTCGTTATCCCGGGTTGTTCCCGGGAAAATCCTTCGAGCTGCAAACACGGAAACCTGCAGGTTCTCATTCGGGGCTTGCAACCTACACCAGGTGCTTATGAAGCCCAACCACCGAGCGCGTTACCTCTTTGCGCCCCGATGATTTGTAATCAGTGCAAAAATCGCGTCTCCAACCTCTCAGTGCTTGTCACACTCGCCTGGCCCTAATCACTTTGGCACTGCGCATGCTCCAAATACCGGCGGTCACTGCGCATGCTCCAAACGCCAGCGGTCACTGCGCATGCGCACTTGGATCCTCCAGTGTCAATTGGGTACGGTCTCGGCCGCGGGGCATGCTGGACAACAGCTCCGCCATTGAAAGCCCCAATTAGTGAATGGAAACTGAGATTGTCCGTGATCCCATTGAGAATAAATTCATGAATAATTCACACAGAAACCCAAGTGCACGGGCACTGTGCCATGGTTCGGCCCTGGATGCGATTACTAACTCAATCCAAACCCCTGCAGTCACATGTGAACTCACTGGAGTTTCTGCAGGTGGGGTGAATTTCTTCCCACACACAGGATATTGAAACAGCCTCTCTCCAGTAACAATGCGCTGATCGTGCATCAGCTGCTTTGAACTTTGACAGCTTTTCTCACAGTCAGAGTATATAAAGCAACTGTTCTCAATGTGGACATTCTGGAGTGTCAACAGTTGGGACAATGGAGTCAATCCCTTCCCACACGTGAAGTATCTAAATGGTCTCTCTCAGGTGTGACTGTGCTGGTGTGTCAGTAAATGGGATGATCGGTTGAATCCCTTTCTACATACAGCCCACTGAACGTATTCTCCCCATTGCAAACAAGTGAGTTTGGTAGTTGTTGAGATGAGCGAGCGTATCTGTTTCCATGCTCAACTGGTGAACGGTCTCTCCCTGGTGTGACTATATTGATGAGTATCCACCTCAGATGGGCAACTGAATCCAGTTCCACAGTCCCCACATTTACCCTGTTACATAGAAACATAGAAACATAGAAGATAGGAGCAGGAGTAGGCCATTCAGCCCCTTGAGCCTGCACCGCCATTCAATGAGATCATGGCTGATCATCCAAATTCAGTACCCTGTTCCTGCCTTCTCTCCACATCCCTTGATCCCTTTAGCCTTAAGAAATATATCTAACTCCTTCTTGAATATATTTAATGAATTGGCCTCTACTGCCTTCTTTGGTAGAGAATTCCACAGGTTCACCACTCTCTTGGTGAAGAAATTCCTCCTCATCTCTGTCCTAAATGGCTTACCCCTTATCCTTAGACAGTGACCCCTGGTTCTGGACTCCCTCACCATTGGGAACATCCTTCCTGCATCTAGTCTGTCTAGTCCTGTTAGAATGTTATAAGTTTCAATGAGATCTCCTCACATTCTTCTAAACTCCAGCGAGTACAAGCCCAATCGACCCAATCTCTCCTCATACGTCATTCCTGCCATCCCAGGTATCAACCTGGTGAATCTTCGCTGCACTCCTTTCATGGCAAGAACATCCTTCCTCAGATAAGGCGACCAAAACTGCACACAATACTCAAGATGTGGTCTCACCAAGGCCTGTACAACTGCAGGAAGATATCCTTGTTCCTGTACTCAAACCCTTATGCTACGAAGGCCAACATACCATTTGCCTTCTTAACTGCCTGCTGCACCTGCATGCTTACCTTCAGCGACTGGTGCACAAGGACACCCAGGTCTCATTGCACTTCCCCTTCTCCCAATCTATTGCCATTCAGATAATAATCTGCCTTCCTGTTTTTGACACCAAAGTGGATAACCTCGCATTTATCCATGTTATATTGCACTTGCCATGCTTCTGCCCAATCACCCAACCTGTCCAAATCATTCTGGAGTTTCTCGGCATCCTCCTCCCAGCACACACACACACCCAGCTTTGTGTCATCTGCAAACTTGGAGATATTACATTTAGTTCCCTCGTCCAGATCATTAATATATATTGTGAATAGCTGGGGCCCAAGGACCAGTCCCTGCAGTACCCCACTAGTCACTGCCTGCCACTCAGAAAAAGAGCCATTTATTCCAACTCTTTGCTTTCTGTCTGCCAACCAGTTCTCTATCCAAGTCAATACCTTGCCCCCAATCCCATGTGCCTTAACTTTACATGCTAATCTCTTATGCGGGACCTTATCGAAAGCCTTTTGAAAGTCCAAATACACCACATCCACTGGTTCTCCCTTATCTATTTTACCAGTTACATCCTGAAAAAATTCCAGTAGATTAGTCACGCACAATTTACCTTTTGTAAATCCATGTTGACTTTGTCTGATCCTGTTACTGTTTTCCAAGTGCTCTGCTATTACATCTTTTATAATGGACTCTAGCATTTTCCCCACTACCGATGTCAGGCTTGCTGGTCTGTAATTCCCCATTTTCTCTCAACCACCTTTTTTGAATAGTGGGGTAACATTAGGTACCCGCCAATCCATGGGTACTGTTCCAGATACTATCGAATTTTGGAAGATGACCAGCAATGCATCTACTATTTCTGGGGCCACTTCCTTAAGTACACTAGGATGTAGATTATCAGGCCCTGGGGATTTATCGGCCTTCAAACCCGTCAATTTCCCGAACACCATTTCACTACAAATACTGATTTCTTTCAGTTCCTCCCTTTCATTAGACCCTATGTTCCCCGACATCTCTGGGAGGTTATTTGTGTCCTCCTTTGTGAAGACAGAACCAAAGTATGTATTTAATTGGTCTGCCATTTCTTTGTTCCCCATTATAAATTCCCCTGATTCTGACTAGAGATGTGAAAGAAGAGAGAAAATCAGGCTCGGGCCAGAAAGAAGGTTCCTTGAATGAACAATTCATGAGGCTGTTTTCTGACTCATCTGCGTGAGCTTAAAACACCATGAAATGGAAGAGAACACGTCTGGTGACACTGGCGTTGTCAATAGTGGTTTCTGTCCCTAATCACTGTCTCATAGCCTAACATCCTAACCCCCCGAACCCCAGCCCCTAACGCCAACCCCTAAACCCTAACTAAGGATTATGTATCAATGGAGGAGCTAAGGACGTGATAAAGGAAGTATTCGAACAATTATCTTGCTTAAAGAAATAGTGCAAGGTATGTTAATAACAAAAGATTAAATCAATGAGACCATCAAAATCAGCAATGACAATTACAAAGATCAGAACATTTTAAAGGCGATCACATGCAGTATGTGTGAAGGAGTTTTTACTAAATCGAATCCAAAAAGGATTAAATGATACAGAAAATAACAGACTTCAAATCTCATGCAAGATAATTTTTTTAAGGGGTGGTTCAAAGGAATTTCAGATCAGTGCACTCTTTCGTATGGACCATAAACAAATAAACTGCAACTTAAAAAACCATTAAATGAAACTTAACAAGTAATTAAAATTTGGTTGTCTGGGTGATGATGCATTCCAGTCCCTGCAGCGCCCACCAGCCGCGGAAGGCCTCGAGCGTGCCGGCAGACACCACGTGCTCCATTTCCAGGGCTTCAGATGAGTGTACTCTTTTTGAAGTACACTAAACCAAATAAACTGTAACCAATAAACCATTAAATGAAACCTAACAAATTAAATTGAAATTTGATTGGCCGGGGTGATGATGCACTCCAGTCCCCGTGGTGCCCAGTGGTCGCGGAAGGCCTCAAGTGTGCCGGCAGACACCGCATGCTCCATCTCCAGGGCCACCCAGGCTCGAACATGGCCGTGGAAGAGAGGCAGGCAGTTCGGCTGAATGACCGCTGCCTGGACCAGTTAATGGCCACTTTGGCCGGGCCTTAAGATGAGTGTAAAGTGAGACACTGCAGTTCAGTCTATGACACCCACAAGCCCATAACCACATAAGAGCTTAATGTACAAAATTAAAGCACATGGGATTGGGGGTAATATACTGGCATGGATTGAAAATGGGTTAACAGACAGGAAACAGAGTTGGAGTAAATAGGTCTTCTTTGAGGTGGCAGGTGGTGACTAGTGGGGTACCGCAGGGATCAGTGCTTGCAATGATTTGGATGAGGGAACCAAATGTAATATTTCCAAGTTTGCTAATGACACGAAATTAGGTGGGATTGTGATTTGTGAGGAGGATGCAAAGAGGCTTCAAGGTGATTTAGACAAGTTGAGTGAGTGGGCAAATACATGGCAGATGCAGGATAATGAGGATAAACGTGAAGTTATCCACTTCATTAGGAAAAACAGAAAGGTAGAGTATTATTTAAATGGTGCTAGATTGGGAAATGCTGATGTACAAAGGGACCTGGGTGTCCTTATACACCAGTCACTGAAAGTAAACATGCAGGTGCAGCAAGCAGTTAGGAAGGTGTGGTGTATGTGCCTTTAAGAGCCCCCTGTGTACTGTAATGCCGGTAATGGCCACTCGGGCTATATAAGCCTGTATATTGTCTTGTATCTGTTAGTTCACCTCCAGACTTTGTTCAGTAAACACCTGTGAAACCAACTCCTGCCTTCCGTGTCTCTATTAACACACGGATACAACAGTGGCGATGAATTGGAAATGGACTTATCTGCAATTCGGCAGCACCTCAAGGAGATCGATTCCTCAGACGAAAGTCGAAGAAAAGCAAGAAAGAAAAAAAAAAACTGTGGTTTCACCAGCTAGCCGAGCTGGTGGCAGGTACTGCAATAATCCTTCCTGCGTGGCGGGCTGGGACTCCATCGGCTGGCTCTGCAGCGGGGCTGAGCAGCGAAGGTGGAGGCAAACAGAGACAGAGGGGCGGAGCACTCGGGAGATGGCCGGCGCTGCAAAGCAGGTCGGCGTTCGGACCAAGCAGAGGGAGGGAAAAGTCCCAGAGAATCCGGTGGGAACGAGTTTCCACCTGTAAATAAAAACCGCGGAAAACAGCATTGTCAGCAGCAGCAGCGGCGGGAAAGTGCGGGAAGCGCCATTTTTTTCTGCAGGGAAGAAAGGAAAGTGCGGGAGGCACCATTTTTTTTTCAGGATGCCTAAGGCTGGCAATATTAATGCTTTCAATAACAATATAGAGGATTGGACCACATATGTGGAAAGATTGGAGGTATATTGCACAGCAAATGGAATAGAAAATGATAAAAAGGCATCAGTACTTCTAAATCTAATGGGTGCAAGGACATACGGGCTGTTACGAAACTTAATCACTCCAGCCAAACCAAAGGACAAGAATTTTAAGGAGATTGTTGATACCCTACAGGAGCACTTAAACCCAACACCGCTGCTGATAGCGGAACGATTCAAATTCTTCAAGAGGAATCAGCACAAGAATGAAAGTAACGCTGATTACCTCACCGAATTAAGGAAGCTATCAAAGCACTGCCAATTCGGGGCAGGACTGGTAGATTCTCTTCGAGACAAATTCGTCTGCGGTCTCCTAAGTGAAGGAACACAGAAAAGGCTACTTTCTGAGAAAGATTTGACACTGGACAAGGCTTTCAGTATGGCTGTATCAAATGAAGCAGCCGCAAGAGGAGCTGCAGAGATACAGCAAAAGACACAGGACTTCGGCACCCATGAAATGACACAGGGTTTCGAGAGATGTTATCGCTGCGGCAGATCCACCCATGACCAGAGGGACTGCTGGTTCAAGGACAAAGCATGCAGGCAATGCGGAAAGATTGGACACATTGCACGTGTATGCCGATCTGGACACAAAAAATCCACGGACAGGAAAAAAATCAATAAGGAAAAGTACAGAAAGGTACAAATGATGACGGACAGTAGCTCCGAAGACCAGAAGAGTGATAGCGACTCCGGAAACAAGAGACTAAGCTATCTCAAATTACATAATGTAATTGCCAAAGAAGATTACCAGACCATTTGGGTTACCCTCACGATAGCGGGGTCCCCAGTTAAAATGGAGCTAGATACAGGGTCAGCTCTGACCATCATAAGTCGACGGGATTACGAGCGGCTATTTCCGCATATACCTTTGAAAGACACATCCATTATCTTGAAAACATATACGGGGCAGAAAGTATACCCCAAAGGGAAAATAAGGGTGCCTGTTGTATACAACGGCAAGGAAATACAGAAGTTGTATTTATACATTCTGCAAGATGGTGGTCCACCGCTGTTGGGACGTGAATGGATCAGGAAGATACGTTTAGACTGGCACTCCATTCAGGTACTGACGGTGACCAGTAAGAAAAAAAATGACGATGACGTCATACCTGAACGATTAAAAGACATCTTGGCCAACGCCAAGGAAGTGTTTCAAGAGAAACTAGGAACCTTGAAAGGCATCACCGCCTCAATAAAAGTGGAAGATGCGGCAATTCCCAAGTTTTTTAAGGCAAGGCCGGTGCCATACGCAATTCGTCCAGCAGTCGAGGCAGAGCTGGGGAATTTGGAAAAGGCAGGCGTATTATCCAAGATAGATTGGAGTGAGTGGGCAACACCCATCGTCCCGGTCATGAAGAAAACGTTGAATAATGATAAATCTGAAGAACAGAGAAAAATTCGCATCTGTGGGGACTTCAAGGTGACTGTAAACCCGATCCTTCACATGGTACAGTATCCTCTTCCGAGGATAGAAGATATTTTCGCCTCACCAAAATTGACTTGGCACAGGCATATCTACAGATGGCGGTTGAAGAGGCCTCTAAAAAGTATCTCACGATAAATACACACAAAGGCCTGTACCAGTACAATCGACTGGTTTTCGGAGTCGCATCCGCTCCAGCTATCTGGCAAAGAGCTATGGAGCAAGTCCTCCAAGGGATTCCGGGGACTCAATGCTACCTAGACGACATCCTTGTAACAGGAGAAAATGACAACGAGCACCTTGCCAATTTGGAGCAGGTGCTCACTAGGCTGAGAGAACGGGGCCTACGAGCAAATCGCCCCAAGTGCGAATTTTTCCAGAAACAAATATCATATTGTGGCCACATAATTAACGAGGAAGGGTTGCATAAGTCACCTGAAAAAATTGAAGCAGTCATAAAAGCCCCAGCCATTCAATAGGATCATGGCTGATCCGAATCTAGACTCACGTCCACATCCCTGCCCACTCCCCGTAACCCCTAATTCCCTTATCTGCTAGGAAACTGTCTATCTCCATTTTAAATTTATTTAATGTTGCAGCTTCCACAGCTCTCTGGGGTAGCAAATTCCATAGACTTACTACCCTCTGAGTGAAGAAGTTTCTCCTCATCTCAGTTTTGAAAGAGCAGCCCCTTATTCTTAGATTATGCCCCCTAGTTCTAGTCTCACCCATCAGTGGAAACATCCTCACCGCATCCACCCAATCAAGCCCCCTCACAATCTTATATGTTTCGATAAGATCGCCTCTCATCCTTCTTAACTCCAATGAGTAGAGTCCCAACCTACTCAACCTTTCCTCATACGTCAACCCCCTCATTTCCGGAATCAACCGAGTGAACCTTCTCTGAATAGCCTCGAGAGCAAGTATATCTTTTCTTAAATATGGAAACCAAAACTGCACGCAGTATTCCAGGTGTGGCCTCACCAATACCCTGTATAACTGCAGCAAGACTTCCCTGTTTTTATACTCCATCCCCCTTGCAATAAAAGCCAAGATTCCACTGGCCTTCCTGATCACCTGCTGCACCTGCATACTAACTTTTTGTGTTTCATGCACCAGGACCCCCAGATCCCTTTGTACTGTAGCACTTTGCAGTTTCTCTCCATTTAGATAATAACTTGCTCTTTGATTTTTTCTGCCAAAGTGCATAACCTCACACTTTCCAACATTATATTGCATCTGCCAAATCTCTGCCCACTGACAGCCTGTCTATGTCCTTTTGCAGGTTTTTTATGTCCTCCTCACTCACTGCTTTCCCTCCCATCTTTGTATCGTCGGCAAACTTGGATATGTTGCACTCGGTCCCTTCCTCCAAATCGTTAATATAAATTGTAAAGAGTTGGGCCTAGAAATTGAGTTTTGGCGCAGCCAGGGCTTTAGCGCCGGAAGTTAGTGCTGGCGCTAAGTCCCCCTGCGCGCGCCAAAAATTCAGTAGCGCCGCGCCCAAATGGCTGCCGGCGCTACTGGAGGGTTTCAGCGCCTCCCAATGGGTGCTAACTGCCCCATTGCGGCGCTGTTCCGGCGCTGCGGCACCCAATGCGGTGCGGCAGGCTGGGGACGTGCAGGCCTCCTCCTCCCATTAAGGAGGAGCTGCCTGCACCCGGCCGCGGCCCGCGCAAATCAGTTTAAAAATGAGCCCGGCACCTCGGACAAGTGCTGGGCTTGCATCTGTTCCGGTGGGGGGGGGGGAGAAGTCTGGGGAGGGAGCTGCGGGCAGGCGGCCGGCGGGAAAGTGGCCGGCCGCCGCGGGGCCTTTAATGCGCCGGCGCAAGCTGGAGTAAGGCACCTCTGACAGAACGTTGCTTGCGGCTGCCACGGGCGAGGCGGCCGCAACTCAATTTCGGAGTTCGGGCGGGTTACCACGGCAACCGGGACGCTGCGCACACCGATGACGTCATCGGTGCCGGTGCAGCGCTACCGGTGCAACGCCGATTTAGGGCCCCAGGGAATTTTTAAACTGGCCATAACTCTGGCGCTAGTCCCTCTAGTGCCTCAAAAGCGGCGCTAAGGCAACTGAATTTCTAGGCCTTGGGGTCCCAGCACTGACCCCTGTGGAACACCACTAGTTACTGATTGCCAGCCCGAGAATGAAACATTTATCCCAACTCTTTGTTTTCTGTTAGATAGCCAATCTTCCACCCATGCCAGTATATTACCCCCAATCCCGTGATTTCTTGTCTTGATCAGTAATCTTTTGTGTGGAACCTTGTCAAATGCCTTTTGGAAGTCCAAATACACTACATCCACTGGTTCCCCTTTATCCACCCTGTATGTTACATGCTCAAAGAATTCGAGCAAATTTGTCAAACATGACTTCCCCTTCATAAAACCATGCTGACTCTGTCCTATTAAATAATGTTTATCCAAATGCTCTGTTACTGTTTCCTTAATAATGGACTCCAACATTTTGCCAACCACAGATGTTAGGCTAACTCTCATTCTTCTAAACTCTAGTGAATATAGGCCTAGTTGATCCAATCTCTCCTCATACGCCAGTCCTGCCATCCCAGGAATCAGTCTGGTGAACGTTCGCTGTATGGCAAGTATATCCTTTCTTAGGTAAGGAGACTAAAACTGCACACAGTACTCTAGGTGTGGTCTCACCAAGGCCGTGTACAACTGTAGTAAGACATCCTTGCTCCTGTATTCAAATCCTCTTGCAATGAAGGCCAACATACCATTTGCCTTCTGTTGTATCCGTGTGTTAATAGAGACACGGAAGGCAGGAGTTGGTTTCACAGGTGTTTACTGAACAAAGTCTGGAGGTGAACTAACAGATACAAGACAATATACAGGTTTATATAGCCCGAGTGGCCATTACCGGCATTACAGTACACAGGGGGCTCTTAAAGGCACATACACCACAATTCCTCCCCTTTTAGACAACCAGTACATAATATTTTAAGTAATCATTCATTAACATGTTACAAGAACAATAATCTACACATTTGCTGCAGTTAATCAATTATAAGTCAGTCTCTCTGGAGGCTTCCTGACTCGGTCCGGATAATGCCTCGGTGGTGTAGTAGTTTCTGGTGGTGTAGTAGGTTCTTTTGGCAAGGCTGATTTGGCTTGAATGCCAGTGTCGGGTTCATCTGGTTCCAGTATCACCGGATCGGAGGTAGATACTATGGGTATCTCTACTTCATCATTAGGCGTATAGAGTTGTGGTGTAGGTTGTCCCTGTTCGGATGACTCTATGATCTGGTCAGCATGGCGCCTTATTATGCTTTCCCCAATGTCCACGGTATACATCAACAGTCCTAGTCGTGTGCAAATAGTTCCAGGCTGCCATTTCTCGGTACGGTAGTCCTGGGCTAAAACTTGTTGACCTATCTGGAAGGTTCTAGTTGGCCTTTCATTCATGCCTTGAAATTGCCGGTTCTCCACGTCCCTTCTGATGTTTGGCTTGATCAAATCCAGCCGGCATCTTAGGCTTCTATTGAAGAACATCATGGCGGGAGTTTGGTTTGTAACCACATGTGTTGCATTCCTGTATGCAAACAAGAAGTTATCTACCTTATGCTGAAGTTTTATGTCTTCATTACCCATGGCCTTTATGGCCTTCTTGAAGGTCTGGACAAACCTTTCAACCAATCCATTGGTGGCGGGATGGTATGGGTCGGACGTGTAGTGCTTAACCCCATTGTTTTTTAAGAACTTACTGAATTCTTCGGACACAAATTGCGGTCCATTATCAGAACAGATCTGTTCAGGCAGCCCATTCCTGGCAAATATGGTCCTTAATACTGTGATGGTTTTTTCCATGGTGGTGGAGGACATCTTTATTACCTCCGGCCACTTGGAGTGTGCATCAACCGCGATTAAGAACATTGAGTCCATAAATGGACCAGCAAAGTCGATGTGTACCCTTTGCCATGGAGATGAGGGCCACTCCCATGGATGTAGAGGGGCTTGTGGTGGGGCGTTATGGACCTTCTGGCATCCTAGGCAGCTCTTGGTCATTTCTTCAATGTCTCCATCGATACCTGGCCACCACACAAGCACTCTGGCTAGGTTCTTCATTTTCACTCCACCCAGATGCCCCTCATGAAGCTCCTTAAGCACTTTATCCTGGAGTTTGGGTGGAATCACCACTCTGGATCCACACATCAAGGTTCCTCGGCAAACTGACAGCTGTTCTCTTCTTTGCGAGAATGCTGGCAACAGTGGTTCGCCATGTGCTGGCCATCCCTTCACCGTTAAATCATAGACTCGTGAGAGAGTCGGGTCATTTCTCATTTCCTTTTCAATGGCAGAATTTGTTACTGGTAGACATTCCACTATGGTTGAGTGGAACATCTCCACTGGGTCTACTGTAGGTGCCTGTTCTACCACTGGCAACTGTAGGCACGATAAACTGTCAGCATTCCCATGCTGTTTTGATCCTTTGTATTCTATGTCATATTGGTGTGCCCCTAGGAAAAGGGACCACCTCTGTAGCCTTTGCGCTGTCATAATGGGAACACCCTTTTTAGGGTTGAATATGGAGACGAGGGGTTGATGGTCAGTCAACAAGGTAAATTTTTGTCCATGTAGGTAATGGTTGAATTTCTTCACTCCCCATACCAGGCTGAGTGCTTCCCTGTCGATCTGGGCATAGTTACACTCAGCTGAGTTCAATGAGCGTGACGCAAAAGCTATTGGCCGCTCCGAGCCATCAGGGAATCTATGCGATAATACAGCTCCTACGCCATAAGGGGATGCATCGCACGCCATTCTGATTGGCAGTGATGGGTTGTAATGAGCCAAAACTTCCTTGGACGTGATCAAGACTTTGCATTTATGGAAGGCACGTTTACAGTCTTCGCTCCATTTCCAAATTACTCCCGTTTGTAGCAGTTTGTTAAGAGGGTGCAGAAGAGTTGACAAGTTCGGTAAAAATTTATGATAGTAATTTATCAATCCCCGTATGGCCTACTCCTGCTCCTACTTCTTATGTTCTTATGTTCTTATCTCATTGAAACGTATAAAATTCTGACAGGGCTAGACAGACTGGATGCAGGGAGGATGTTTCCCCTGGCTGGAGGTCTAGAACGAGGGCTCACAGTCTCAGGATACGTGGTAGGACATTTAGGACTGAGATGAGGAGAAATGTCTTCGCTCAGAGGATGGTGAACCTGTGGAATTCTCTACCACAGAAGGCTGTGGAGGCCAAGTCATTGAATATATTTAAGGAGATAAATAGATTTCTAGACCCAAAAGGCATCAAAGGGTATGGGGAGAGAGTGGGAATATGGTAGTGAGATAAAGGATCAGCCATGATCATACTGAATGGCGGAGCAGTCTCGAAGATCCGAATGGCCTATTCCTGCTCCTATTTTTCTATGTTTTTATGTTTAAGCCATTTACTCACACTGAACAAGCTTCGGGATAGATGTGGTAGAAGGCAAACTAGGTGAGAAGTGATAAAAGTTAGAGTAAGAAAGGGCCCAAAAATGGAACAGTCGGTAACAGAACAGAAGATTAGTCTCCTCTGATCAAGGAGAAATCAAATATTCACTACACTGTGTGTTTGAAAAAAAGCTGATTTATTAAATATTTATACAGAATGTTAATCTTCAACCCAGAATGAATATGGTTAAGTGCTCAATGCAATCCCAGTAAATCCTGTTCTATTCACTGATGTGGTCTTTCAATGGCAGGGATTTTACCCAGCATTCCCAACGGGTGAGAATGTGTTGCACCCGGACTACAGGAGGTCAATGCGCAGGCGCGGAACCACCAGGTTTTTGGCGCAGGCGCGGAACCGCCAGGTTTTTGGCGAATGCGCGGTGTGTATGATTGGTGTGGAGATGCCGGAGTTGGACTGGGGTGGACAAATGTAAGAAGTCACACAACACCAGGTTATAGTCCAACAGCTTTATTTGAAATCACAAGCTTTCGGAGCGCTGCTCCTTCTTCAGGTGAAGTGGAGAAATGCATAAAGACACAGCTTATATAGTCAGAGAATCATGTCAGATGTTTACAGGTAACCTTTCCAACTGCCATTTATCACACCTCGGCAGAGAGATAATCACAGCAGTCAAAGGTGTGAATGGTGTCCAAACAGGTCAGTCAGGGAAACATTACATCAAAGAACAATGAGGTGGGGTCACAAGGGGTCAAATATTGCAGATGCTGCGGTCTGTATGAAAAACAAAAAAACAGACAAAAAACATTTTTTTTGGCTGGAAATCACAGCAGGTCCGGCCGCATCTGTGTAGAGAGAACAAGCCAATGTCGACTCGAGTCTGGATGACCCTGCATCAGGTGGGGTTACATGTAGCGTGACATGAACCCAAGGTCTCGGTTGAGGCTGTCCTCATGGGTGCGGAACTTGGCTATCAGTTTCTGCTCGACGATTTTGCGTTGTCGTGTGTCTCGAAGGCCACCTTGGAGAATGCTTACCCGAAGATCGGAGGCTGAATGTCCTTGACTGCTGAAGTGTTCCCCGACTGGGAGGGAACACTCCTGCCTGGTGATTGTTGCACGGTGTCCGTTCATCCGTTGTCGCAGTGTCTGCATGGTCTCGCCGATGTACCATGCTCCGGGGCATCCTTTCCTGCAACGTATGAGGTAGACAACGTTGGCCGAGTCACATGAGTATGTACCATGTACCTGGTGGGTGGTGTCCTCACGTGTGATGATGGTATCTGTGTTGATGATCTGGCATGTCTTGCAGAGGTTGCTGTGGCAGGGTTGTGTGGTGTCGTGGTCGCTGTTCTCCTGAAAGCTGGGTAATTTGCTGCGAACGATGGTCTGTTTGAGGTTAGGCGGCTGTTTGAAAGCAAGTAGTGGAGGCGTGGGGATGGCCTTAGCAAGGTGTTCGTCGTCATCGATGATTGGTGAAATGGGTGATACCGAGCAGCTCTAGTTAATCAGTGAGAAGCGGCCGAACGGAGTGGAGTAATGGACCGGCAGGTGGGCGGGTAGTCTTCATAAACAACTGCTGCAGGCCACAAGCCCGAATAATAATCGGAAGGTCCCGCGTTTGCAGCTTCGGTGCTTCTCCCGGTCACAGGCCCAGGATAACGGCCGCCATCTTGATTCAGTGAGCAGCAAAGCGCATGCGCAGACATATTGGTCTGCAACAAAGAGTGGGCGGGGCTTCAGTGTCTGTTCCCAACCGGGTCCTAGTGCCTGGGAGCGTAAATCAATGATTCAGTTATTTGATTGACTCTCTCCACACTTCCGATTTCTCACCATCTCTCCTGAAGGCGCTGGTAAAAGCAGTGCAGATGGTTAATATCCCACACAATTGTAACAGAAGAGCCCCAGAGCTGGGCCCCCCATGTACAGTCCCAGGGTTAGAATCCCTATGTATAGTCCCAGAGTTAGAATCCCCATGTACAGTCCCAGGGTTAGCATCCCCATGTACAGTCCCAGGGTTAGAATCCCCATGTACAGTCCCAGGGTTAGAATCCCCATGTACAGTCCCAGGATCGGAATCCCCATGTACAGTCACAGGGTTAAAATCCCCATGTACAGTCCCAGAGTTAGAATCCCCATGTACAGTCCCAGGGTTAGAATCCCCATGTACAGTCCCAGGGTTGGAATCCCCATGTACAGTCCCAGGGTTGGAATCCCCATGTACAGTCCCAGGGTTGGAATCCCCATGTACAGTCCCAGGGTTAGAATCCCCATGTACAGTCCCAGGGTTGGAATCCCCATGTACAGTCCCAGGGTTGGAATCCCCATGTACAGTCCCAGGATAGGAATCCCCATGTACAGTCCCAGGGTTAGAATCCCCATGTACAGTCACAGCATTAGAATCCCCATAGAAGATAGGAGCAGGAGTAGGCCATTCGGCCCCTTGAGCCTGCTCTGCCATTTAATGAGATCATGGCTGATCATCCAAACTCAGTACCCTGTCCCTGCCTTCTCCCCACATCCCTTGATCCCTTTAGCCTTAAGAAATATATCTAACTCCTTCTTGAATATATTTAATTAATTGGCCTCAACTGCCTTCTGTGGTAGAGAATTCCACAGGTCCACCACTCTCTGGGTGAAGAAATTCCTTCTCATCTCTGTCCTAAATGGCTTACCCTTTATCCTTAGACTGTGACCCCTGGTTCTGGACTCCCCCGCCATCGGGAACATCCTTCCTGCATCTAGTCTGTCTAGTCCTGTTAGAATTTTATAAGTTTCAATGAGATCCCCTCTCATTCTTCTAAACTCCAGCGCGTATAAGCCCAATCGACCCAATCTCTCCTCATACGTCATTCCTGCCATCCCAGGTATCAATCTGGTGAATCTTCGCTGCACTCCCTCCATGGCAAGAACATCCTTCCTCAGATAAGGCGACCAAAAACTGCACACAATACTCAAGGTGTGGTCTCACCAAGGCCTGTACAACTGCAGGAAGACATCCTTGTTCCTGTACTCAAACCCTCTCGCTACGAAGGCCAACATACCATTTGCCTTCTTAACCGCCTGCTGCACCTGCATGCTTACCTTCAGCGACTGGTGCACAAGGACGCCGAAGCCTTGTTGCAGTTCCCCTTCTCCCAATCTATTGCCATTCAGATAATAATCTGCCTTCCTGTTTTTGCCACCAAAGTGGATAACCTCGCATTTATCCACATTATACTGCATCTGCCCAATCACCCAACCTGTCTAAATCATATTGGAGTTTCTCTGCATCCTCCTCACAGCACACACTCCCACCCAGCTTTGTGTCGTCCGCAAACTGGGAGATATTACATCTAGTTCCCTCGTCTAGATCATTAATATATATTTTGAATAGCTGGGGTCCTAGGACCGATCCCTGTGGTACCCCACTAGTCATTGCCTGCCACTCGGAAAAAGACCCATTTATTCCAACTCTTTGCTTACTGTCTGCCAGCCAGTTCTCTATCCAAGTCACTACCTTGCCCCCAAACCCATGTGCCTTAACTTTACAAGCTAATCTCTTATGCGGGACCTTATCGAAAGCCTTCTGAAAGTCCAAATACACCACATCCAGTGGTTCTCCCTTATCTATTCTGCCAGTTACATCCTCAAAAAATTCCAGTAGATTAGTCAAGCACGATTTACCTTTTGTAAATCCGTGTTGCCTTTGTCCGATCCTGTCACTGTTTTCCAAGTGCTCTGCTATTACATCTGTTATAATGGACTCTAGCATTTTCCCCACTACTGATGTCAGGCTTACCGGTCTGTAATTCCCCATTTTCTCTCTACCACCTTTTTTGAACAGTGGGGTAATATTAGCTACCCTCCAATCCATGGGAACTGTTCCAGAGTCTATCGAATTTTGGAAGATGACCAGCAATGCATTTACTATTTCTAGGGCCACTTCCTTAAGTACCCTAGGATGTAGATTATCAGGCCCTGGGGATTTATCGGCCTTCAATCCCGTCAATTTCCCTAACACCATTTCCCTACAAATACTGATTTCATTCAATTCCTCCCTCTCATTAGACCCTATGTTCCCCGACATCTCTGGGAGGTTATTTGTGTCCTCCTTTGTGAAGACAGAACCAAAGTATGTATTTAATTGGTCTGCCATATCTTTGTTCCCCATTATAAATTCCCCTGATTCTGACTGCAAGGAACCTACGCCTGACTTCACCAATCTTTTTCTCGTCGCATATCTATAAAAGCTTTTACAGTCAGTTTTTATGTTCCCTGCAAGCTTACTCTCATACTCTATTTTCCCCCTCTTAATTAATCCCTTTGTCCTCCTTTGCTGAATCCTAAACTGCTCCCAATCCTCAGGTTTCCTGCTTTTTCTGGCCAATTCATATGTCCTCTCCTTGGATCTTATGCTATCCCTAATTTCCCTTGAGTCACCTTTTTTCTTTTATTTTTATGCCAAACAGGGATGAACAAATTCTGTAGTTCATCCATGTGATCTTTAAATGTTTGCCATTGCCTATCCACCATCAACCCTTTGAGTAACATTCCCCAATCAATCCTACCCAACTCGTGCCTCATAGCATTGTAGTTTCCTTTTTTTAAATTCAGGACCCTAGTCTCTGAGTCAACTACTTCACTCTCCATCTTAATGATGAATTCGATTATATGATCACTCCGCCCCAAGGGGCCTCGCACAACAAGATTGCTAATTAATCCTTTCTCATTGCATAATACCCAGTCTAAGATGGCCTGATCTCTGGTTGGCTTATCGACATATTGGTCCAGGAAACCATCCCGGATACACTCCAGGAATTCCTCCTCCACAGTATTGTTACTAATTTGGTTAGCCCAATCTATATGTACATTGAAGTCACCCATGATAACTGCTGTGCCCTTATTACACATGTCTCTAATTTCCCGTTTAATTCCATCCCCAACCTCCGCATTACTGTTTGGCGGTCTATATACCACTCCCACTAACATTTTCTGCCCCTTGGTATTTCTCAGTTCTACCCATACGGATTCCATATCATCAGAGCTAATATCCTTCCTTTCAATTGTGTTAATCCCCTCTTTAACCAGCAATGCTACCCCACCTCCTTTTCTTTTTTGCCTGTCTTTCCTGAATATTGAATACCCCTGGATGTTGAGTTCCCAGCCTCGGTCACCCTGGAGCCATGTCTCCATAATCCCAATCATATATCCGTTTACCTCTATTTGCGCAGCTATTTCATCCACCTTATTACGAATGCTCCTCGCATTAAGACACAAAGTCTTCAGGCTTGTTTTTTTAACACTCTTAGACCTTTCAGAATTATTATTTACTGTGGCCATGTTTGATTTAAACCCTTGATTTCTCTGACTGCCACCTTTGCTTTTCTCCTTCCTGTCTTTTGCTTCTATCCTTGTTTCCCTTTCCTCTGTCTCTCGGCTCAGGTTCCCAACCCCCTGCCATTTTAGTTTAAACCCTCCCCCAGAGCACGAGCAAACACTCCCCCTAGGACATCGGTCCCGGTCCTGCCCAGGTGAAAACCATCCAGTTTGTACTGGTCCCACCTCCCCCAGATCCAGTTCCAATGTCCCAGGAATTTGAATCCCTCCCCCTTGCACCATTCCTCTAGCCACGTATTCAGCTGAAATATCCTTCTATTTCTACTCTGACTAGCACATGGCACTGGTAGCAATCCTGAGATTACTACCTTTGTGATCCTATTTTTTAATTTACCTTCTAACTCCCTATATTCATCTTTTAGGACCTCATCCTGTTTTTTACCTATATCGTTGGTACCTATATGCACCACAACAACTGGCTGCACCCTCCCCTTCCAAAATGCTCTGCAGCCGCTCTGAGACATCCTTGACCCTTGCACCAGGGAGGCAACATACCATCCTGGAGTCTCGTTTGTGGCCACAGAAACGCCTATCTATTCCCCTTACAATAGAATCCCCTACTCTTTTTCCTCCCATCCTGTGCAGCAAATCCACCCATGGTGCCAGGATGTTGGCTGATGCTGCCTTCCCCCGATAAGCCATCCTCCCCAACAATATCCAAAGCGGTGTATCTGTTTGAGAGGGGGATGGTCACAGGGGACCCCTGCACTACCTGCCTGTACCTATTACTCTGCCTGGCGGTCACCCATTCCCTTCCTGCCTGTGCAGCCTTACCAGCGGTGTGACCAACTCATTAAACGTGATATCCACGACGTCCTAAGCATCGCTATTGCCCCAGTATGTATCCATTCGCAGCTCCAGCGCCACAATGCAGTCTGCCAGTAGCTGCAGCTGGATACACTTCCCGCACACATGGTCGTCAGGGACACAGGAAGTGTCCCTGATTTCCCACATAGTGCAGGAGGAGCATACCACCGTGCCGAGCTGTACTGCCATGACTTACCCTTTAATTAATTCAAATTAAATCAAATCAATCCCACCAATTACACTATAATTAAATGATATACTCAAGGGTCCTTGTTTACCAGCTGCCCCCGCTACACCACAGAGACCCTAGAAACGATAAACCACAAAATTTAAGATTGGAAAAAAGCGAGAAAGAGAGAAATACTCACCAACCAATCACTTACCTGCTTTCTGGTGACGTCACACTTCGATTATTTTTTACTACTCTCTCTCCTCTCGAAGGTTGCCTCTCCCGCTCTCGGAGTTCGGTTTAAATTAGCCTCTCCCGCCTCTCCTCTCGCAGGTCCACCTCTCCCGCTCTCGGAGCTCGGTTAAAATCAACCTCTCCTGCCTCTCCTGTCGCAGGTCCGCCTCCCCCACTCTCACAGCTCGGTTTAACTCAGCCTCTCCCGCCTCTCCTCTCACAAGTCCGCCTCTCCCGCTCTTGGAGCTCGGTTTAAATCAACCTCTCCTCTCGCAGGTCCGCCTCTCAGAGCTCGGTTTAAATCAGCCTCTCCCGCCTCTCCTCTCGCAGGTCCGCTTCTCCCGCTCTCGGAGCTCGGTTTAAATCAGCCTCTCCCGCCTCTCCTCTCACAGATCCACCATGTCCAGACCCAGGGTTGGAAACCCCCTGTACAGTCCCAGGGTTGGAACACCCCTGTAAAGTCCCAGCATTAGAATCTCCAACTACAGTCTCAGGGTTAGAATCCCCATGTACAGTCCGAGGGTTGGGATCCCCATGTACAGTCCCAGGGTTGGAATCCCCATGTACAGTCCCATAGAAACATAGAAGATAGGAGCAGGAGTAGGCCATTTGGCCCCTCGAGTCCGCTCCGCCATTTAATGAGATCATGGCTGATCATCCAAATTCAGTACTCTGTCCCTTCTTTCCCCCCATATCCCTTGATCCCTATGGCCATAAGAAATATATCTGACTCCTTCTTGAATCCCCATGAACAGTCCCAGGGTTGGAATCCACATGTACAGTCCCAGGGTTGGAATCCCCATGTACAGTCCCAGGGCTGGAATCCCCATGTATAATCCAAGGGTTGGAATTCCCATGTACAGTCCCAGGGTTGGCAGCCCCATGTACAGTCCCAGGGTTGGAATCCCCATGTACAGTCCCAGGGTTGGAATCCCCATATTCAGTCCCAGGATTGGAATCCCCATGTACAGTCTCAGGGTTGGCAGCCCCATGTACAGTCCAAGGATAGGAATCTCCATGTACAGTTCCAGGGTTGGAATCCGCATGTACAGTCCTAGGGTTGGACTCCCCGCATACATTCCCAGGATAGGAATCCCCATGTAAAGTCCCAGGGTTGGAATCCCCATGTACAGTCCCTGGGTTGGAATCCCCATGTACAGTCCCAGGGTTGGAATCCCCATGTACAGTCCCAGGGCTGGAATCCGCATGTACAGTCCCAGGGTTGGAATCCGCATGTACAGTCCTAGGGTTGGACTCCCCGCATACATTCCCAGGATAGGAATCCCCATGTAAAGTCCCAGGGTTGGAATCCCCATGTACAGTCCCAGGGTTGGAAACCCCATGTACAGTCCCAGGGTTGGAATACCCATGTACAGTCCCAGGGTTGGAATCCCCATGTACAGTTCCAGGGTTGGAATCCCCATGTACAGTCCCAGGGTTGGATTCCCGATGTACAGTCCCAGGGTTGGAATCCCCATATACAGTCCCAGGTTTGGAATCCCCATGTACAGTCCCAGGGTTGGAATCCCCATGTACAGTCCCAGGGTTGGAATTCCCATGTACAGTCCCAGGATAGGAATCCCCATTTACAGTCCCAGAGTTGGAATCCCCATGTACAGTCCCAGGGTTAGAATCCCCATGTACAGTCCCAGGGTTGGAATCCCCATCTACAGTCTCAGGGTTAGAATCCCATATACGGTCCCAGGGCTGGAATCCCCATCTACAGTCCCAGGGTTAGAATCCCCTGTACAGTCGCAGGGTTGGAATCCCCATGTACAGTCCCAGGGTTGGAATCCCCATGTACAGTCCCAGGGTTGGAATCCCCATGTACAGTCCCAGGGTTAGAATCCCCCTGTACATTCCCAGGGTTAGAATCCCCCTGTACAGTCCCAGGGTTGGAATCCCCATGTACAGTCCCAGAGTTGGAATCCCCATGTACAGTCCAAGGGTAGGAATCCCCATGTACAGTCCCAGGATTGGAATCCCCATGTACAGTCGCAGGGTTGGCAGCCCCATCTACAGTCCCAGGATAGGAATTTCCACTTACAGTCCCAGGGTTGGAATCCCCATGTACAGTCCCAGGGTTGGACTCCCCGCATACACTCCCAGGATAGGAATCTCCATGTAAAGTCCCAGGGTTGGAATCACCATGTACAGTCCCAGGGTTAGAATCCCCATGCAGAGTCCCAGGATTGGAAACCCCATGTACAGTCCCAGGGTTGGAATCCCCATGTACAGTACGAGGGTTGGAATTTCCATATACAATCCCAGAGTTGGAATTCCCATGTACAGTCCCAGAGTTGGAATTCCCATGAACAGTCCCAGGATAGGAATCCCCATGTACAGTCCCAGAGTTGAAATCCCCATGTACAGTGCCAGGGTTGGAATCCCCATGTACAGTCCCAGGGTTAGAATCCCCATCTACAGCCCCAGGGTTGGAATCCCGATGTGCAGTCCCAGGGTTAGAATCCCCATCTACAGTCCCAGGGTTGGAATCCCATGTACAGTCCCAGGGTTAGAATCCCCATCTACAATGTCAGGGTTGGAATCCCCATGTTCAGTCCCAGGGTTGGAATCCCCATGTACAGTCCCAGGCTTGGAACATCCATGTACAGTCCCAGGTTTGGAATCCTCATGTACAGTCCCAAGGTTGGAATCCCCATGTGCAGTCCCAGGTTTGGAATCCCCATGTACAGCACCAGGTTTGGAATCCCCATGTACAGTCCCAGGTTTGGAATCCCCATGTGCAGTCCCAGGTCTGGAATCCCCATGTACAGCACCAGGTTTGGAATCCCCATGTACAGTCCCAGGGTTGGAATCCCCATGTGCAGTCCCAGGTTTGGAATCCCCATGTGCAGTCCCAGGTTTGGAATCCCCATTTACAGTCTCAGGGTTGGAATGCCCTTGTAAAGTCGTAGGGTTAGAATCCCCATGTACAGTCCCATAGAAACATAGAAGATAGGAGCAGGAGTAGGCCATTTGGCCCCTCGAGTCCGCTCCGCCATTTAATGAGATCATGGCTGATCATCCAAATTCAGTACCTTGTCCCTGCTTTCCCCCCATATCCCTTCAACCCTATGGCCATAAGAAATATATCTAACTCCTTCTTGAATCCCCATGTACAGTCCCAGGGTTGGAATCCACATGTACAGTCCCCGGGTTGGAATCCCCATGTACAGTCTCAGGGCTGGAATCCCCATGTATAATCCCAGGGTTGGAATCCCCATGTACAGTCCCAGGGTTGGCAGCCCCATGTACAGTCCCAGGGTTGGAATCCCCATGTACAGTCCCAGGGTTGGAAGCCCCATGTTCAGTCCCAGGATTGGAATCCCCATGTACAGTCCCAGGGTTGGCAGCCCCATGTACAGTCCGAGGATAGGAATCTCCATGTACAGTCCCAGGGTTGGAATCCTCATGTACAGTCCCAGGGTTGGACTCCCCGCATACATTCCCAGGATAGGAATCCCCATGTAAAGTCCCAGGGTTGGAATCCCCATGTACAGTCCCAGAGTTGGAATCACCATGTACAGTCCCTGGGTTGGAATCCCCATGTACTGTCCCAGGGTTGGAATCCCAATGTACAGTCCCAGGGTTGGAATCCCCATGTACAGTCCCAGGGTTGGAATCCCCATGTACAGTCCCAGGGTTGGAATCCCCATGTACAGTCCCAGAGTTGGAATCCCCATGTACAGTCTCAGGGTTGGAATCCCCATGTACAGTCCCAGGGTTGGAATCCCCATGTACAGTCCCAGGGTTGGAATCCCCATATACAGTCCCAGGGTTGGAATCCCCATGTACAGTCCCAGGGTTGGAATCCCGATGTACAGTCCCAGGGTTGGAATTCCCATGTACAGTCCCAGGATAGGAATCCCCATGTACAGTCCCAGAGTTGGAATCCCCATGTACAGTCCCAGGGTTAGAATCCCCATCTACAGTCCCAGATCTGGAATCCCCATGTACAGTCCCAGGGTTAGAATCCCCATGTACAGTCTCAGGGTTGGAATCCTCATCTACAGTCCCAGAGTTGGAATCCCCATCTACAGTCCCAGGGTTGGAATCCCCATCTACAGTCCCAGGGTTAGAATCCCATAAACAGTCCCAGGGTTGGAATCCCCATCTACAGTCCCAGGGTTAGAATCCCCTGTACAGTCGCAGGGTTGGAATCCCCATGTATAATCCCAGGGTTGGAATCCCCATGTACAGTCCCAGGGTTGGAATCCCCATGTACAGTCCCAGGGTTAGAATCCCCCTGTACAGTCCCAGGGTTAGAATCCCCATGTACAGTCCCAGGTTTGGAATCCTCATGTACAGTCCCAAGGTTGGAATCCCCATGTGCAGTCCCAGGTTTGGAATCCCCATGTACAGTCCCAGGGTTGGAATCCCCATGTACAGTCCCAGGGTTGGAATTCCCATGTACAGTCCCAGGATAGGAATCCCCATTTACAGTCCCAGAGTTGGAATCCCCATGTACAGTCCCAGGGTTAGAATCCCCATGTACAGTCCCAGGGTTGGAATCCCCATCTACAGTCTCAGGGTTAGAATCCCATATACGGTCCCAGGGCTGGAATCCCCATCTACAGTCCCAGGGTTAGAATCCCCTGTACAGTCGCAGGGTTGGAATCCCCATGTACAGTCCCAGGGTTGGAATCCCCATGTACAGTCCCAGGGTTGGAATCCCCATGTACAGTCCCAGGGTTAGAATCCCCCTGTACATTCCCAGGGTTAGAATCCCCCTGTACAGTCCCAGGGTTGGAATCCCCATGTACAGTCCCAGAGTTGGAATCCCCATGTACAGTCCAAGGGTAGGAATCCCCATGTACAGTCCCAGGATTGGAATCCCCATGTACAGTCGCAGGGTTGGCAGCCCCATCTACAGTCCCAGGATAGGAATTTCCACTTACAGTCCCAGGGTTGGAATCCCCATGTACAGTCCCAGGGTTGGACTCCCCGCATACACTCCCAGGATAGGAATCTCCATGTAAAGTCCCAGGGTTGGAATCACCATGTACAGTCCCAGGGTTAGAATCCCCATGCAGAGTCCCAGGATTGGAAACCCCATGTACAGTCCCAGGGTTGGAATCCCCATGTACAGTACGAGGGTTGGAATTTCCATATACAATCCCAGAGTTGGAATTCCCATGTACAGTCCCAGAGTTGGAATTCCCATGAACAGTCCCAGGATAGGAATCCCCATGTACAGTCCCAGAGTTGAAATCCCCATGTACAGTCCCAGGGTTGGAATCCCCATGTACAGTCCCAGGGTTAGAATCCCCATCTACAGCCCCAGGGTTGGAATCCCGATGTGCAGTCCCAGGGTTAGAATCCCCATCTACAGTCCCAGGGTTGGAATCCCATGTACAGTCCCAGGGTTAGAATCCCCATCTACAATGTCAGGGTTGGAATCCCCATGTTCAGTCCCAGGGTTGGAATCCCCATGTACAGTCCCAGGCTTGGAACATCCATGTACAGTCCCAGGTTTGGAATCCTCATGTACAGTCCCAAGGTTGGAATCCCCATGTGCAGTCCCAGGTTTGGAATCCCCATGTACAGCACCAGGTTTGGAATCCCCATGTACAGTCCCAGGTTTGGAATCCCCATGTGCAGTCCCAGGTCTGGAATCCCCATGTACAGCACCAGGTTTGGAATCCCCATGTACAGTCCCAGGGTTGGAATCCCCATGTGCAGTCCCAGGTTTGGAATCCCCATGTGCAGTCCCAGGTTTGGAATCCCCATTTACAGTCTCAGGGTTGGAATGCCCTTGTAAAGTCGTAGGGTTAGAATCCCCATGTACAGTCCCATAGAAACATAGAAGATAGGAGCAGGAGTAGGCCATTTGGCCCCTCGAGTCCGCTCCGCCATTTAATGAGATCATGGCTGATCATCCAAATTCAGTACCTTGTCCCTGCTTTCCCCACATATCCCTTCAACCCTATGGCCATAAGAAATATATCTAACTCCTTCTTGAATCCCCATGTACAGTCCCAGGGTTGGAATCCACATGTACAGTCCCCGGGTTGGAATCCCCATGTACAGTCTCAGGGCTGGAATCCCCATGTATAATCCCAGGGTTGGAATCCCCATGTACAGTCCCAGGGTTGGCAGCCCCATGTACAGTCCCAGGGTTGGAATCCCCATGTACAGTCCCAGGGTTGGAAGCCCCATGTTCAGTCCCAGGATTGGAATCCCCATGTACAGTCCCAGGGTTGGCAGCCCCATGTACAGTCCGAGGATAGGAATCTCCATGTACAGTCCCAGGGTTGGAAACCTCATGTACAGTCCCAGGGTTGGACTCCCCGCATACATTCCCAGGATAGGAATCCCCATGTAAAGTCCCAGGGTTGGAATCCCCATGTACAGTCCCAGAGTTGGAATCACCATGTACAGTCCCTGGGTTGGAATCCCCATGTACAGTCCCAGGGTTGGAATCCCAATGTACAGTCCCAGGGTTGGAATCCCCATGTACAGTCCCAGGGTTGGAATCCCCATGTACAGTCCCAGGGTTGGAATCCCCATGTACAGTCCCAGAGTTGGAATCCCCATGTACAGTCTCAGGGTTGGAATCCCCATGTACAGTCCCAGGGTTGGAATCCCCATGTACAGTCCCAGGGTTGGAATCCCCATATACAGTCCCAGGGTTGGAATCCCCATGTACAGTCCCAGGGTTGGAATCCCGATGTACAGTCCCAGGGTTGGAATTCCCATGTACAGTCCCAGGATAGGAATTCCCATGTACAGTCCCAGAGTTGGAATCCCCATGTACAGTCCCAGGGTTAGAATCCCCATCTACAGTCCCAGATCTGGAATCCCCATGTACACTCCCAGGGTTAGAATCCCCATGTACAGTCTCAGGGTTGGAATCCTCATCTACAGTCCCAGAGTTGGAATCCCCATCTACAGTCCCAGGGTTGGAATCCCCATCTACAGTCCCAGGGTTAGAATCCCATAAACAGTCCCAGGGTTGGAATCCCCATCTACAGTCCCAGGGTTAGAATCCCCTGTACAGTCGCAGGGTTGGAATCCCCATGTATAATCCCAGGGTTGGAATCCCCATGTACAGTCCCAGGGTTGGAATCCCCATGTACAGTCCCAGGGTTAGAATCCCCCTGTACAGTCCCAGGGTTAGAATCCCCATGTACAGTCCCAGGTTTGGAATCCTCATGTACAGTCCCAAGGTTGGAATCCCCATGTGCAGTCCCAGGTTTGGAATCCCCATGTACAGCACCAGGTTTGGAATCCCCATGTACAGTCCCAGGGTTGGAAACCCCATGTGCAGTCCCAGGTTTGGAATCCCCATGTACAGCACCAGGTTTGGAATCCCCATGTACAGTCACAGGTTTGGAATCCCCATGTGCAGTCCCAGGTTTGGAATCCCCATGTGCAGTCCCAGGTTTGGAATCCCCATTTACAGTCTCAGGGTTGGAATGGCCATGTACAGTCCCAGGGTTAGAATCCCCATGTACAGTCCCATAGAAACATAGAAGATAGGAGCAGGAGTAGGCCATTCGGCCCCTCGAGCCCGCTCCAGCATTTAATGAGATCATGGCTGATCATCCAAATTCAGTACTCTGTCCCTGCTTTCCCCCCATATCCCTTGATCCCTATGGCCATAAGAAATATATCTGACTCCTTCTTGAATCCCCATGAACAGTCCCAGGGTTGGAATCCATATGTACAGTCCCAGGGTTGGAATCCCCATGTACAGTCCCAGGGCTGGAATCCCCATGTATAATCCCAGGGTTGGAATTCCCATGTACAGTCCCAGGGTTGGCAGCCCCATGTACAGTCCCAGGGTTGGAATCCCCATGTACAGTCCCAGGGCTGGAATCCCCATATTCAGTCCCTGGATTGGAATCCCCATGTACAGTCACAGGGTTGGCAGCCCCATCTACAGTCCAAGGATAGGAATCTCCATGTACAGTCCCAGGGTTGGAATCCGCATGTACAGTCCCAGGGTTGGACTCCCCGCATACATTCCCAGGATAGGAATCCCCATGTAAAGTCCCAGGGTTGGAATCCCCATGTACAGTCCCAGAGTTGGAATCCCCATTTACAGTCCCTGGGTTGGAATCCCCATGTACAGTCCCAGGGTTGGAATCCCCATGTACAGTCCCAGGGCTGGAATCCCCATGTACAGTCCCAGGGTTGGAATCCCCATGTACAGTTCCAGGGTTGGAATCCCCATGTACAGTCCAAGGGTTGGAATCCCCATGTACAGTCCCAGGGTTGGAATCCCCATGTACAGTCCCAGGGTTGGTTTCCCCATGTACAGTCCCAGGGTTGGAATCCCCATGTACAGTCCCAGGGTTGGAATCCCCATGTACAGTCCCAGGGTTGGAATCCCCATGTACAGTCCCAGGGTTGGAATTCCCATTTACAGTCCCAGGATAGGAATCCCCATTTACAGTCCCAGAGTTGGAATCCCCATGTACAGTCCCAGGGTTAGAATCCCCATGTACAGTCTCAGGGTTGGAATCCCCATCTACAGTCCCAGAGTTGGAATCCAATCTACAGTCCCAGGGTTGGAATCCCCATCTACAGTCCCAGGGTTAGAATCCCATATACGGTCCCAGGGTTGGAATCCCGATCTACAGTCCCAGGGTTAGAATCCCCTGTACAGTCGGAGGGTTGGAATCCCCATGTACAGTCCCAGGGTTGGAATCCCCATGTACAGTCCCAGGGTTGGAATCCCCATGTACAGTCCCAGGGTTAGAATCCCCCTGTACATTCCCAGGGTTAGAATCCCCCTGTACAGTCCCAGGGTTGGAATCCCCATGTACAGTCCCAGAGTTGGAATCCCCATGTACAGTCCAAGGGTAGGAATCCCCATGTACATTCCCAGGATAGGAATCCCCATGTACAGTCCCAGGGTTGGCAGCCCCATGTACAGTCCCAGGATAGGAATCTCCATGTAAAGTCCCAGGGTTGGAATCACCATGTACAGTCCCAGGGTTAGAATCCCCATGTACAGTCCCAGGATTGGAAACCCCATGTACAGTCTCAGGGTTGGAATCCCCATGTACAGTCCCAGGGATGCACGCCCCTCATACATTCCCAGGATAGGAGGCTCCATGTACAGTCCCAGGGTTGGAATCCCCATGTACGGTCCCAGGGTTGGAATCCCCATGTACAGTCCCAGGGTTGCAATCTCCTTGTACAGTCCCAGGGTTGGAATCCCCATTTACAGTCCCAGGGTTGGAATTCCCATATACAGTCCCAGAGTTGGAATTCCCATGTACAGTCCCAGAGTTGGAATTCCCATGTACAGTCCCAGGATAGGAATCCCCATGTACGGTGCCAGAGTTGAAATCCCCATGTACAGTCCCAGGGTTGGAATCCCCATGTACAGTCCCAGGGTTAGAATCCCCATCTACAGCCCCAGGGTTGGAATCCCGATGTGCAGTCCCAGGGTTAGAATCCCCATCTACAGTCCCAGGGTTGGAATCCCATGTACAGTCCCAGGCTTGGAACATCCATGTACAGTCCCAGGTTTGGAATCCCCATGTAGAGTCCCAGGGTTGGAATCCCCATGTACAGTCCCAGGGTTGCAATCTCCATGTACATTCCAAGGTTTGGAATCCCAATATACATTCCCAGGGTTGGAATTCCCATATACAGTCCCAGAGTTGGAATTCCCATGTACAGTCCCAGGATAGGAATCCCCATGTACAGTCCCAGAGTTGGAATCCCCATGGACAGTCCCAGGATAGGAATTCCCATATACCGTCCCAGAGTTGGAATTCCCATGTACAGTACCAGGATAGGAATCCCCATGTACAGCCCCAGGGTTGGAATCCCCATGTATAGTCCCAAGGTTAGAATCCCCATCTACAGTCACAGGGTTGGAATCCCCATGTTCAGTCCCAGGTTTGGAATCCCCATGTACAGTCCCAGGGTTGGAATCCCATGTACAGTCCCAGGGTTAGAACCCCCATCTACAGTCCCAGGGTTGGAATCCCCATGTTCAGTCCCAGGGTTGGAATCCCCATGTACAGTGCCAGCGTTGGAATCCCCATGTACAGTCCCAGGTTTGGAATCCCCATGTACAGTCCCAGGGTTGGAATCCCCATGTAGAGTCCCAGGGTTGCAATCTCCATGTACAGTCCCAGGGTTGGAATACCCATGTACAGTCCCAGGGTTGGAATTCCCATATACAGTCCCAGACTTGGAATTCCCATGTACAGTCCCAGGATAGGAATCCCCATGTACACTCCCAGAGTTGGAATCCCGATGTACAGTCCCAGGATAGGAATTCCCATGTACAGTCCCAGAGTTGGAATCCTGATGTACAGTCCCAGGATAGGAATTCCCATGTACAGTCCCAGAGTTGGAATTCCCATGTACAGTCCCAGGATAGGAATCCCCATGTACAGTCCCAGGGTTGGAATCCCCATGTACAGTCCCAGGGTTAGAAACCCCATCTACAGTCCCAGTGTTGGAATCCCGATGTGCAGTCCCAGGGTTGGAATTCCCATCTACAGTCCAAGGGTTGGAATCCGGACGTACAGTCCCAAGGTTGGACTCCCCATGTACAGTCCCAGGGTTAGAATCCCCATGTACAGTCCCAGTGTTGGAATCCCCATGTACAATCCCAGGGTTGGAATCCTAATGTACAGCCCCAGGATTGGAATCCCCATCTACAGTCCCAGGGTAAGAATCCCCGTGTACAGTTCCAGGGTTGGAATCCCCATCTACAGTCCCAGGGTTATAATCCCATGTACAGTCCCAGGGTTGCAATTCCCATCTACAGTCCCAGGGTTAGAATCCCCATGTACAGTCCCAGGGTTGGATCCCCGTGTACAGTCCCAGGGTTGGAATCCCCATCTACAGTCCCAGGGTTAGAATCCCATGTTCAGTCCCAGGGTTGCAATTCACATCTACAGTCCCAGGGTTAGAATCCCCGTGTACAGTCCCAGGGTTGGAATCCCCATGTACCGTCCCAGGGTTGGAATGCCCATATACAGTCCCAGGGTGAGAATCCCATGTACAGTCCCAGGTTTGGAATCCCCCTGTACAGTCCCAGGATTGGAATCCCCATGTACCGTCCCAGGGTTGGACTCCCCGCATACATTCCCAGGATAGGAATCCCCTTGTATAGTCCCAGGGTTGGAATCCCAATGTACAGTCCAAGGGTAGGAATCCCCATGTACAATCCCAGAATTGGAAACCCCATGTACAGTCCCAGGATAGGAATCTCCATCTACAGTCCCAGGGTTGAAATCCCCATGTACAGTCCCAGGGTTGGAATCCTCATGTACAGTCCCAGGGTTGGAACCCCCATGTGCAGTCCCAGAGTTGGAATCACCATGTGCAGTCCCAGGGTTGGAATCCCCATGTGCAGTCCCAGGGTTGGAATCTCCATGTACAGTCCAAGGTTGGAATTCCCATGTACAGTCCCAGGGTTGGAATTCCCATATACAGTCCCAGAGTTGGAATTCCCAAGTACAGTCCCAAGATAGGGATCCCCATGTACAGTCCCAGAGTTGGAATCCCCATGTACAGTCCCAGGATAGGAATTCCCATACACAGTCCCAGAGTTGGAATACCCATGTACAGTCCCAGGATAGGAATCCCCATGTACAGTCCCAGCGTTGGAATCCCCATGTACAGTCCCAGGGTTAGAATCCCCATGTACAGTCCCAGGGTTAGAATCCCCATGTACAGTCCCAGGGTTGGAATCCCCATGTACAGTCCCAGGGTTAGAATCCCCATGTACAGTCCCAGGGATGGAATCCCCATGTACATTCCCGGGGTTAGAATCCCCATGTGCAGTCCCAGGGTTGGAATCACCCTGTACAGTCCCAGGGTTGGAATCCCCATGTACAGTCCCAGGGTTGGACACCCCGCATACATTCCCAGGATAGGAATCCCCATGTACAGTCCCAGGGTTGGAATCCCCATGTACAGTCCCAGGGTTGGAATCCCCATATACAGTCCCAGGGTGAGAATCCCATGTACAGTCCCAGGTTTGGAATGCCCCTGTACAGTCCCAGGATTGGAATCCCCATGTACCGTCCCAGGGTTGGACTCCCCGCATACATTCCCAGGATAGGAATCCCCTTGTATAGTCCCAGGGTTGGAATCCCAATGTACAGTCCAAGGGTAGGAAACCCCATGTACAATCCCAGAATTGGAAACCCCATGTACAGTCCCAGGGTTGGAACCCCCATGTACAGTCCCAGGATAGGAATCACCATCTACAGTCCCAGGGTTGAAATCCCCATGTACAGTCCCAGGGTTGGAATCCTCATGTACAGTCCCAGGGTTGGAACCCCCATGTGCAGTCCCAGGGTTGGAATCTCCATGTACAGTCCAAGGTTGGAATTCCCATGTACAGTCCCAGGGTTGGAATTCCCATATACAGTCCCAGAGTTGGAATTCCCAAGTACAGTCCCAAGATAGGGATCCCCATGTACAGTCCCAGAGTTGGAATCCCCATGTACAGTCCCAGGATAGGAATTCCCATACACAGTCCCAGAGTTGGAATTCCCATGTACAGTCCCAGGATAGGAATCCCCATGTACAGTCCCAGCGTTGGAATCCCCATGTACAGTCCCAGGGTTAGAATCCCCATGTACAGTCCCAGGGTTAGAATCCCCATGTACAGTCCCAGGGTTGGAATCCCCATGTACAGTCCCAGGGTTAGAATCCCCATGTACAGTCCTACGGTTAGAATCCCCATGTACAGTCCCAGGGATGGAATCCCCATGTACATTCCCGGGGTTAGAATCCCCATGTGCAGTCCCAGGGTTGGAATCACCCTGTACAGTCCCAGGGTTGGAATCCCGATGTACAGTCCCAGGGTTGGACACCCCGCATACATTCCCAGGATAGGAATCCCCATGTACAGTCCCAGGGTTGGAATCCCCATGTACAGTCCAAGGGTAGGAATCCCCATGTACAGTCCCAAGATTGGAATCCCCATGTACAGTCCAAGGGTTGGCAGCCCCATGTACAGTCCCAGGATAGGAATCTCCATCTACAGTCCCAGGGTTGGAATCCCCATGTACAGTCCCAGGGTTGGACTCCCTGCATACATTCCCAGGATAGGAATCCACATGTACAGTCCCAGGGTTGGCAGCCCCATGTACAGTCTCAGGGTAGGAATCTCCATGTAAAGTCCCAGGGTTGGAATCCCCATGTACAGTCCCAGTGTTGGAATCCCCATGTACAGTCCCAGGGTTGGAATCCTAATGTACAGCCCCAGGATTGGAATCCCCATCTACAGTCCCAGGGTAAGAATCCCCGTGTACAGTTCCAGGGTTGGAATCCCCATCTACAGTCCCAGGGTTATAATCCCATGTACAGTCCCAGGGTTGCAATTCCCATCTACAGTCCCAGGGTTAGAATCCCCATGTACAGTCCCAGGGTTGGATCCCCGTGTACAGTCCCAGGGTTGGAATCCCCATCTACAGTCCCAGGGTTAGAATCCCATGTTCAGTCCCAGGGTTGCAATTCACATCTACAGTCCCAGGGTTAGAATCCCCGTGTACAGTCCCAGGGTTGGAATCCCCATGTACCGTCCCAGGGTTGGAATGCCCATATACAGTCCCAGGGTGAGAATCCCATGTACAGTCCCAGGTTTGGAATCCCCCTGTACAGTCCCAGGATTGGAATCCCCATGTACCGTCCCAGGGTTGGACTCCCCGCATACATTCCCAGGATAGGAATCCCCTTGTATAGTCCCAGGGTTGGAATCCCAATGTACAGTCCAAGGGTAGGAATCCCCATGTACAATCCCAGAATTGGAAACCCCATGTACAGTCCCAGGATAGGAATCTCCATCTACAGTCCCAGGGTTGAAATCCCCATGTACAGTCCCAGGGTTGGAATCCTCATGTACAGTCCCAGGGTTGGAACCCCCATGTGCAGTCCCAGAGTTGGAATCACCATGTGCAGTCCCAGGGTTGGAATCCCCATGTGCAGTCCCAGGGTTGGAATCTCCATGTACAGTCCAAGGTTGGAATTCCCATGTACAGTCCCAGGGTTGGAATTCCCATATACAGTCCCAGAGTTGGAATTCCCAAGTACAGTCCCAAGATAGGGATCCCCATGTACAGTCCCAGAGTTGGAATCCCCATGTACAGTCCCAGGATAGGAATTCCCATACACAGTCCCAGAGTTGGAATACCCATGTACAGTCCCAGGATAGGAATCCCCATGTACAGTCCCAGCGTTGGAATCCCCATGTACAGTCCCAGGGTTAGAATCCCCATGTACAGTCCCAGGGTTAGAATCCCCATGTACAGTCCCAGGGTTGGAATCCCCATGTACAGTCCCAGGGTTAGAATCCCCATGTACAGTCCCAGGGATGGAATCCCCATGTACATTCCCGGGGTTAGAATCCCCATGTGCAGTCCCAGGGTTGGAATCACCCTGTACAGTCCCAGGGTTGGAATCCCCATGTACAGTCCCAGGGTTGGACACCCCGCATACATTCCCAGGATAGGAATCCCCATGTACAGTCCCAGGGTTGGAATCCCCATGTACAGTCCCAGGGTTGGAATCCCCATATACAGTCCCAGGGTGAGAATCCCATGTACAGTCCCAGGTTTGGAATGCCCCTGTACAGTCCCAGGATTGGAATCCCCATGTACCGTCCCAGGGTTGGACTCCCCGCATACATTCCCAGGATAGGAATCCCCTTGTATAGTCCCAGGGTTGGAATCCCAATGTACAGTCCAAGGGTAGGAAACCCCATGTACAATCCCAGAATTGGAAACCCCATGTACAGTCCCAGGGTTGGAACCCCCATGTACAGTCCCAGGATAGGAATCACCATCTACAGTCCCAGGGTTGAAATCCCCATGTACAGTCCCAGGGTTGGAATCCTCATGTACAGTCCCAGGGTTGGAACCCCCATGTGCAGTCCCAGGGTTGGAATCTCCATGTACAGTCCAAGGTTGGAATTCCCATGTACAGTCCCAGGGTTGGAATTCCCATATACAGTCCCAGAGTTGGAATTCCCAAGTACAGTCCCAAGATAGGGATCCCCATGTACAGTCCCAGAGTTGGAATCCCCATGTACAGTCCCAGGATAGGAATTCCCATACACAGTCCCAGAGTTGGAATTCCCATGTACAGTCCCAGGATAGGAATCCCCATGTACAGTCCCAGCGTTGGAATCCCCATGTACAGTCCCAGGGTTAGAATCCCCATGTACAGTCCCAGGGTTAGAATCCCCATGTACAGTCCCAGGGTTGGAATCCCCATGTACAGTCCCAGGGTTAGAATCCCCATGTACAGTCCTACGGTTAGAATCCCCATGTACAGTCCCAGGGATGGAATCCCCATGTACATTCCCGGGGTTAGAATCCCCATGTGCAGTCCCAGGGTTGGAATCACCCTGTACAGTCCCAGGGTTGGAATCCCCATGTACAGTCCCAGGGTTGGACACCCCGCATACATTCCCAGGATAGGAATCCCCATGTACAGTCCCAGGGTTGGAATCCCCATGTACAGTCCAAGGGTAGGAATCCCCATGTACAGTCCCAAGATTGGAATCCCCATGTACAGTCCAAGGGTTGGCAGCCCCATGTACAGTCCCAGGATAGGAATCTCCATCTACAGTCCCAGGGTTGGAATCCCCATGTACAGTCCCAGGGTTGGACTCCCTGCATACATTCCCAGGATAGGAATCCACATGTACAGTCCCAGGGTTGGCTGCCCCATGTACAGTCTCAGGGTAGGAATCTCCATGTAAAGTCCCAGGGTTGGAATCCCCATGTACAGTCCCAGGGTTAGAATCCCCATGTACAGTCCCACGGTTGGAATACCCATGTACAGTCCCAGGGTTGGAATACCCATGTACAGTCCCAGGGTTGGAATACCCATGTACAGTCCCAGGGTTGGGAAACCCATGTACAGTCCCAGGGTTAGAATCCCCATGTACAGTCCCAGTGTTAGAATCCCCATGTACAGTCCCAGGGTTGGAATCACCATGTACAGTCCCAGGGTTGGAATCCCCATGTACAGTCCCAGGGATAGAATCCCCATGTACAGCCCCAGGGTTGGAATCCCCAACTACAGTCCCAGTGTCGGAATCCCCATGTACAGTCCCAGGGTCGGAATCCCCATGTACAGTCCCAGGGTTGGAATTCCCATGGACAGTCCCAGGGTTGGAATCCCCATGTACAGTCCCAGGGTTGGAATCCCCATGGATAGTCCCAGGGTTGGAATCCCCATGGACAGTCCCAGGGTTGGAATCCCCATGTAGAGTCACAGGGTTGGAATCCCCATGTAGAGTCCCAGGTTTGGAATCCCCATGTACAGTCCCAGGGTTGGAATCCCCATGTTCATTCCCAGGGTTGGAATCCCCATGTACAGTCCCAGGATAGGAATCCCCATGTACAGTCCCAGGGTTGGAAACCCCATGTACAGTCCCAGGGCTGGAATCCCCATGTGCAGTCCCAGGGTTGGAATCCCCATGTACAGCCCCAGGGTTGGAATCCCCATGTACAGTCCCAGGGTTGGAATCCCCATGTACAGACCCAGGGTTAGAATCCCCATGGACAGTCCCAGGGTTAGAATACCCATGGACAGTCCCAGGGTTGGAATCCCCATGGACAGTCCCAGGATTGGAATCCACATATACAGTCACTGCGTTAGAATCCCCATGCACAGTCCCAGTGTTGGAACCCCCATGTACAGTCCCAGTGTTGGAATCCCCATGTACAGTCCCAGGGTTGGAATCCCCATGTACAGTCCCAGGGTTAGAATCCCCATGTACAGTCCCAGTGTTGGAACCCCCATGTACAGTCCCAGGGTTGGAATCCCCATGTACAGTCCCAGTGTCGGAATCCCCATGTACAGTCCCAGGGTCGGAATCCCCATTGACAGTCCCAGGGTCGGAATCCCCATGGACAGTCCCAGGGTCGGAATCCCCATGTACAGTCCCAGGGTTGGAATCCCCATGTGCAGTCCCCGGGCTGGAATCCCCATGTACAGTCCCAGGGCTGGAATCCCCATGTACAGTCCCAGGGTTGGAATCCCCATGTACAGTCGCAGGGTTGGAATTCCCATGTACAGTCCCAGGGTTGGAATGCCCATGTACAGTCCCAGGGTTAGAATCCCCATGTACAGTCCCAGGGTTGGAATCCCCATGTACAGTCCCAGGGTTAGAATCCCCATGTACAGTCCTACGGTTAGAATCCCCATGTACAGTCCCAGGGATGGAATCCCCATGTACATTCCCGGGGTTAGAATCCCCATGTGCAGTCCCAGGGTTGGAATCACCCTGTACAGTCCCAGGGTTGGAATCCCCATGTACAGTCCCAGGGTTGGACACCCCGCATACATTCCCAGGATAGGAATCCCCATGTACAGTCCCAGGGTTGGAATCCCCATGTACAGTCCAAGGGTAGGAATCCCCATGTACAGTCCCAAGATTGGAATCCCCATGTACAGTCCAAGGGTTGGCAGCCCCATGTACAGTCCCAGGATAGGAATCTCCATCTACAGTCCCAGGGTTGGAATCCCCATGTACAGTCCCAGGGTTGGACTCCCTGCATACATTCCCAGGATAGGAATCCACATGTACAGTCCCAGGGTTGGCAGCCCCATGTACAGTCTCAGGGTAGGAATCTCCATGTAAAGTCCCAGGGTTGGAATCCCCATGTACAGTCCCAGGGTTAGAATCCCCATGTACAGTCCCACGGTTGGAATACCCATGTACAATCCCAGGGTTGGAATACCCATGTACAGTCCCAGGGTTGGAATACCCATGTACAGTCCCAGGGTTGGGAAACCCATGTACAGTCCCAGGGTTAGAATCCCCATGTACAGTCCCAGTGTTAGAATCCCCATGTACAGTCCCAGGGTTGGAATCACCATGTACAGTCCCAGGGTTGGAATCCCCATGTACAGTCCCAGGGATAGAATCCCCATGTACAGCCCCAGGGTTGGAATCCCCAACTACAGTCCCAGTGTCGGAATCCCCATGTACAGTCCCAGGGTCGGAATCCCCATGTACAGTCCCAGGGTTGGAATTCCCATGGACAGTCCCAGGGTTGGAATCCCCATGTACAGTCCCAGGGTTGGAATCCCCATGGATAGTCCCAGGGTTGGAATCCCCATGGACAGTCCCAGGGTTGGAATCCCCATGTAGAGTCACAGGGTTGGAATCCCCATGTAGAGTCCCAGGTTTGGAATCCCCATGTACAGTCCCAGGGTTGGAATCCCCATGTTCATTCCCAGGGTTGGAATCCCCATGTACAGTCCCAGGATAGGAATCCCCATGTACAGTCCCAGGGTTGGAAACCCCATGTACAGTCCCAGGGCTGGAATCCCCATGTGCAGTCCCAGGGTTGGAATCCCCATGTACAGCCCCAGGGTTGGAATCCCCATGTACAGTCCCAGGGTTGGAATCCCCATGTACAGACCCAGGGTTAGAATCCCCATGGACAGTCCCAGGGTTAGAATACCCATGGACAGTCCCAGGGTTGGAATCCCCATGGACAGTCCCAGGATTGGAATCCACATATACAGTCACTGCGTTAGAATCCCCATGCACAGTCCCAGTGTTGGAACCCCCATGTACAGTCCCAGTGTTGGAATCCCCATGTACAGTCCCAGGGTTGGAATCCCCATGTACAGTCCCAGGGTTAGAATCCCCATGTACAGTCCCAGTGTTGGAACCCCCATGTACAGTCCCAGGGTTGGAATCCCCATGTACAGTCCCAGTGTCGGAATCCCCATGTACAGTCCCAGGGTCGGAATCCCCATTGACAGTCCCAGGGTCGGAATCCCCATGGACAGTCCCAGGGTCGGAATCCCCATGTACAGTCCCAGGGTTGGAATCCCCATGTGCAGTCCCCGGGCTGGAATCCCCATGTACAGTCCCAGGGCTGGAATCCCCATGTACAGTCCCAGGGTTGGAATCCCCATGTACAGTCGCAGGGTTGGAATTCCCATGTACAGTCCCAGGGTTGGAATGCCCATGTACAGTCCCAGTGTTGGAACCTCCATGTACAGTCCCAGGGTTGGAATCCCCTTGTGCAGTCCCAGGGTTGGAATCTCCATGTACAATCCCAGGGTTGGAATCCCCATGTACAGTCCCAGGGTTGGAACCCCCATGTACAGTCCCAGTGTCGGAATCCCCATGTTCAGTCCCAGGGTCGGAATCCCCATGTGCAGTCCCAGGGTCGGAATCCCCATGGACAGTCCCAGGGTTGGAATCCCCATGTACAGTCCCAGGGTTGGAATGCCCATGTACAGTCCCAGGGTTGGAACCCCCATGGACAGTCCCAGGGTTGCACCCCCCTCATACATTCCCAGGATAGGAGTCTCCATGTACACTCCCAGATTTGGAATTCCCATGTACATTCCCAGGGTTGGAATCCCCATGTACAGTCCCAGGGTTGCAATCTCCATGTACAGTCCCAGGGTTGGAATCCCCATGTACAGTCCCAGGGTTGGAATTCCCATATACAGTCCCAGAGTTGGAATTCCCATGTACAGTTCCAGGATAGGAATCCCCATGTACAGTCCCAGAGTTGGAATCCCCATGTACAGTCCCAGGATAGGAATTCCCATATACAGTCCCAGAGTTGAAATTCCCATGTACAGTCCCAGGATAGGAATCCCCATGTGCAGTCTCAGGGTGGGAATCCCCATGTACAGGCCCAGGGTTAGAATCCCCATGTACAGTCCCAGGGTTGGAATCCCCATGTACAGTCCCAGGGTTGAACTCCCCGCATACATTCCCAGGATAGGAATCCCCATGTACAGTTCCAGGGTTGGCAGCCCCATGTACAGTCCAAGGCTAGGAATCTCAATGTAATGTCCCAGGGTTGGAATCCCCATGTACAGTCCCAGGGTTGGAATCCCCATGTAAAGTCCCAGGGTTGGAATCTCCATGTGCAGTCCAGGGTTGGATTCCCCATGTACAGTCCCAGGGTTGGAATCCCCATGTACAGTCCCAGAGTTGGAATCCCCATGTACAGTCCAAGGGTAGGAATCCCCATGTACAGTCCCAGGTTTGGAACCCCCATGTACAGTCGCAGGGTTGGCAGCCCCATGTATAGTCCCAGGATAGGAATTTCCACTTACAGTCCCAGGGTTGGAATCCCCATGTACAGTCCCAGGGTTGGACTCCCCGCATACATTCCCAGGATAGGAATCCCCATGTACAGTCCCAGTGTTGGCAGCCCCATGTACAGTCCCAGGATAGGAATCTCCATGTAAAGTCCCAGTGTTGGAATCACCATGTACAGTCCCAGGGTTAGAATCCCCATGTACAGTCCCAGGATTGGAAACACCATGGACAGTCCCAGGGTTGGAATCCCCATGTACAGTCCCAGGGTTACACGCCCCTCATACATTCCCAGGATAGGAGGCTCCATGTACAGTCCCAGGGTTGGAATCCCCATGTACGGTCCCAGGGTTGGAATCCCCATGTACAGACCCAGGGTTGCAATCTCCTTGTACAGTCCCAGGGTTGGAATCCTCATTTACAGTCCCAGGGTTGGAATTCCCATATACAGTCCCAGAGTTGGAATTCCCATGTACAGTCCCAGAGTTGGAATTCCCATGTACAGTCCCAGGATAGGAATCCCCATGTACAGTACCAGAGTTGAAATCCCCATGTACAATCCCAGGGTTGGAATCCCCATGTACAGTCCCAGGGTTAGAATCCCCATCTAGAGCCCCAGGGTTGGAATCCCGATGTGCAGTCCCAGGGTTAGAATCCCCATCTACAGTCCCAGGGTTGGAATCCCATGTACAGTCCCAGGGTTAGAATCCCCATCTACAATGTCAGGGTTGGAATCCCCATGTTCAGTCCCAGGGTTGGAATCCCCATGTACAGTCCCAGGCTTGGAACATCCATGTACAGTCCCAAGTTTGGAATCCCCATGTACAGTCCCAGGGTTGGAATCCCCATGTACAGTCCCAGGTTTGCAATCTCCATGTACATTCCAAGGTTTGGAATCCCCATATACAGTCCCAGGGTTGGAATTCCCATATACAGTCCCAGAGTTGGAATTCCCATGTACAGTCCCAGGGTAGGAATCCCCATGTACAGTCCCAGAGTTGGAATCCCCATGTACAGTCCCAGGATAGGAATTCCCATATACCGTCCCAGAGTTGGAATTCCCATGTACAGTACCAGGATAGGAATCCCCATGTACAGCCCCAGGGTTGGAATCCCCATGTACAGTCCCAAGGTTAGAATCCCCATCTACAGTCACAGGGTTGGAATCCCCATGTTCAGTCCCAGGTTTGGAATCCCCATGTACAGTCCCAGGGTTGGAATCCCATGCACAGTCCCAGGGTTAGAACCCCCATCTACAGTCCCAGGGTTGGAATCCCCATGTTCAGTCCCAGGGTTGGAATCCCCATGTACAGTCCCAGCGTTGGAATCCCCATGTACAGTCCCAGGTTTGGAATCCCCATGTACAGTCCCAGGGTTGGAATCCCCATGTAGAGTCCCAGGGTTGCAATCTCCATGTACAGTCCCAGGGCTGGAATCCCCATGTACAGTCCCAGGGTTGGAATTCCCATATACAGTCCCAGAGTTGGAATTCCCATGTACAGTCCCAGGATAGGAATCCCCATGTACACTCCCAGAGTTGGAATCCCGATGTACAGTCCCAGGATAGGAATTCCCATGTACAGTCCCAGAGTTGGAATTCCCATGTACAGTCCCAGGATAGGAATCCACATGTACAGTCCCAGGGTTGGAATCCCCATGTACAGTCCCAGGGTTAGAATCCCCATCGACAGTCCCAGGTTTGGAATCCCGATGTGCAGTCCCAGGGTTGGAATCCCCATCTACAGTCCAAGGGTTGGAATCCCCACGTACAGTCCCAAGGCTGGAATCCCCATGTACAGTCCCAGGGTTAGAATCCCCATGTACAGTCCCAGGGTTGGAATCCCCATGTACAGTCCCAGGGTTGGAATCCCAATGTACAGCCCCAGGATTGGAATCCCCATCTACAGTCCCAGGGTTAGAATCCCCATGTACAGTCCCAGGGTTGGAATCCCCATCTACAGTCCCAGGGTTATAATCCCATGTACAGTCCCAGGGTTGCAATTCCCATCTACAGTCCCAGGGTTAGAATCCCCATGTACAGTCCCAGGGTTGGAATCCCCGTGTACAGTCCCAGGGTTGGAATCCCCATCTACAGTCCCAGGGTTAGAATCCCATGTTCAGTCCCAGGGTTGCAATTCCCATCTACAGTCCCAGGGTTAGAATCCCAGTGTACAGTCCCAGGGTTGGAATCCCCATGTACAGTCCCAGGGTTAGAATCCCATGTACAGTCCCAGGTTTGGAATCCCCCTGTACAGTCCCAGGATTGGAATCCCCATGTACCGTCCCAGGGTTGGACTCCCCGCATACATTCCCAGGATAGGAATCCCCATGTATAGTCCCAGGTTTGGAATCCCAATGTACAGTCCAAGGTTAGGAATCCCCATGTACAATCCCAGAATTGGAAACCCCATGTACAGACCCAGGGTTGGCAGCCCCATGTACAGTCCCAGGATAGGAATCTCCATCTACAGTCCCAGGGTTGAAATCCCCATGTACAGTCCCAGGGTTGGAATCCCCATGTACAGTCCCAGGGTTGGAACCCTCATGTGCAGTCCCAGGGTTGGAAACACCATGTGCAGTCCCAGAGTTGGAATCCCCATGTGCAGTCCCAGGGTTGGAATCTCCATGTACAGTCGCAGGGTTGGAATTCCCATGTACAGTCCCAGGGTTGGAATTCCCACATACAGTCCCAGAGTTGGAATTCCCAAGTACAGTCCCAAGATAGGGATCCCCATGTACAGTCCCAGAGTTGGAATCCCCATGTACAATCCCTGGATAGGAATTCCCATACACAGTCCCAGAGTTGGAATTCCCATGTACAGTCCCAGGATAGGAATCCCCATGTACAGTCCCAGCGTTGGAATCCCCATGTACAGTCCCAGGGTTAGAATCCCCATGTACAGTCCCAGGGTTAGAATCCCCATGTACAGTCCCAGGGTTGGAATCCCCATGTACAGTCCCAGGGTTAGAATCCCCATGTACAGTCCTACGGTTAGAATCCCCATGTACAGTCCCAGGGATGGAATCCCCATGTACATTCCCGGGGTTAGAATCCCCATGTACCGACTCAGGGTTGGAATCACAATGTACAGTCCCAGGGTTGGAATCCCCATGCACAGTCCCAGGGATAGAATCCCCATGTGCAGCCCTAGGGTTGGAATCCCCAACGACAGTCCCAGGGTTATAATCCCATGAACAGTCCCAGGGCTGGAAACCCCATCTACAGTCCCAGGGTTAGAATCCCCATGTACAGTCCCAGGGTTGGAATTCCCATGTACAGTCCCAGGGTTGGAATTCCCATATACAGTCCCAGAGTTGGTATTCCCAAGTACAGTCCCAAGATAGGGATCCCCATGTACAGTCCCAGAGTTGGAATCCCCATGTACAGTCCCAGGATAGGAATTCCCATACACAGTCCCAGAGTTGGAATTTACATGTACAGTCCCAGGATAGGAATCCCCATGTACAGTCCCAGCGTTGGAATCCCCATGTACAGTCCCAGGGTTAGAATCCCCATGTACAGTCCCAGGGTTAGAATCCCCATGTACAGTCCCAGGGTTGGAATCCCCATGTACAGTCCCAGGGTTAGAATCCCCATGTACAGTCCCAGGGTTAGAATCCCCATGTACAGTCCCAGGGATGGAATCCCCATGTACATTCCCGGGGTTAGAATCCCCATGTACCGTCTCAGGGTTGGAATCACCATGTACAGTCCCAGGGTTGGAATCCCCATGTACAGTCCCAGGGATAGAATCCCCATGTACAGCCCCAGGGTTGGAATCCCCAACTACAGTCCCAGGGTTATAATCCCATGAACAGTCCCAGGGTTGGAATCCCCATCTACAGTCCCAGGGTTAGAATCCCCATCTACAGTCCCACGGTTAGAATCCCATGTACAGTCCCAGGGTTAGAATCCCCATGTACAGTCCCAGGGTTGGAATCACCCTGTACATTCCCAGGATAGGAATTCCCATGAACAGTCCCAGGGTTGGAATCCCCATGTACAGTCCAAGGGTAGGAATCCCCATGTACAGGCCCAAGATTGGAATCCCCATGTACAGTCCCAGGGTTGGCAGCCCCATGTACATTCCCAGGATAGGAACCTCCATCTACAGTCCCAGGGTTGGAATCCCCATGTACAGTCCCAGGGTTGGACTCCCTGCATACATTCCCAGGATAGGAATCCACATGTACAGTCCCAGGGTTGGCAGCCCCATGTACAGTCCCAGGGTAGGAATCTCCATGTAAAGTCCCAGGGTTGGAATCCCCATGTACAGTCCCAGTGTTAGAATCCCCATGTACAGTCCCAGGGTTGGAATCACCATGTACAGTCCCAGGGTTGGAATCCCCATGTACAGCCCCAGGGTTGGAATCCCCAACTACAGTCCCACGGTTATAATCCCATGTACTGTCCCAGGGTTGGAATCGCCATCTACAGTCCCAGGGTTAGAATCCCCATGTACAGTCCCAGGGTTGGAATCCCCGTGTACAGTCCCAGGGTTGGAATCCCCATCTACAGTCCCAGGGTTATAATCCCATGTACAGTCCCAGGGTTGCAATTCCCATCTACAGTCCCAGGGTTAGAATCCCCATGTACAGTCACAGGGTTGGAATCCCCGTGTACAGTCCCAGGGTTGGAATCCCCATCTACAGTCCCAGGGTTAGAATCCCATGTTCAGTCCCAGGGTTGCAATTCCCATCTACAGTCCCAGGGTTGGAATTCCCATATACAGTCCCAGACTTGGTATTCCCAAGTACAGCCCCAAGATAGGGATCCCCATGTACAGTCCCAGAGTTGGAATCCCCATGTACAGTCCCAGGATAGGAATTCCCATACACAGTCCCAGAGTTGGAATTTACATGTACAGTCCCAGGATAGGAATCCCCATGTACAGTCCCAGCGTTGGAATCCCCATGTACAGTCCCAGGGTTAGAATACCCATGTACAGTCCCAGGGTTAGAATCCCCATGTACAGTCCCAGGGTTGGAATCCCCATGTACAGTCCCAGGGTTAGAATCCCCATGTACAGTCCCAGGGTTAGAATCCCCATGTACAGTCCCAGGGATGGAATCCCCATGTACATTCCCGGGGTTAGAATCCCCATGTACCGTCTCAGGGTTGGAATCACCATGTACAGTCCCAGGGTTGGAATCCCCATGTACAGTCCCAGGGATAGAATCCCCATGTACAGCCCCAGGTTTGGAATCCCCAACTACAGTCCCAGGGTTATAATCCCATGAACAGTCCCAGGGTTGGAATCCCCATCGACAGTCCCAGGGTTAGAATCCCCATCTACAGTCCCAGGGTTGGAATCCCCATGTACAGTCCCAGGGTTGGACACCCGGCGTACAGTCCCAGGGTTGGACACCCCGCATACATTCCCAGGATAGGAATCCCCATGTACAGTCGCAGGGTTGGAATCCCCATGTACAGTCCAAGGGTAGGAATCCCCATGTCCAGGCCCAAGATTGGAATCCCCATGTACAGTCCCAGGGTTGGCAGCCCCATGTACAGTCCCAGGGTTGGAATACCCATGTACAGTTCCAGGGTTGGAATACCCATGTACAGCCCCAGGGTTGGAATACCCATGTACAGTCCCAGGGTTGGAATCCCCATGTACAGTCCCAGTGTTAGAATCCCCATGTACAGTCCCAGGGTTGGAATCACCATGTACAGTCCCAGGGTTGGAATCCCCATGTACAGTCCCAGGGATAGAATCCCCATGTACAGCCCCAGGGTTGGAATCCCCAACTACAGTCCCACGGTTATAATCCCATGTACAGTCCCAGGGTTGGAATCGCCATCTACAGTCCCAGGGTTAGAATCCCCATGTACAGTCCCAGGGTTGGAATCCCCGTGTACAGTCCCAGGGTTGGAATCCCCATCTACAGTCCCAGGGTTATAATCCCATGTACAGTCCCAGGGTTGCAATTCCCATCTACAGTCCCAGGGTTAGAATCCCCATGTACAGTCCCAGGGTTGGAATCCCCGTGTACAGTCCCAGGGTTGGAATCCCCATCTACAGTCCCAGGGTTAGAATCCCATGTTCAGTCCCAGGGTTGCAATTCCCATCTACAGTCCCAGGGTTAGATTCCCCGTGTACAGTCCCAGGGTTGGAATCCCCATGTACAGTCCCAGGGTTGGAATCCCCATATACAGTCCCAGGGTTAGAATCCCATGTACAGTCCCAGGTTTGGAATCCCCCTGTACAGTCCCAGGATTGGAATCCCCATGTACCGTCCCAGGGTTGGACTCCCCGTATACATTCCCAGGATAGGAATCCCCATGTATAGTCCCAGGGTTGGAATCCCCATGTACAGTCCCAGGGTTGGAACCCTCATGTGCAGTCCCAGGGTTGGAATCACCATGTGCAGTCCCAGGGTTGGAATCCCCATGTGCAGTCCCAGGATTGGAATCTCCATGTACAGTCCCAGGTTTGGAATTCCCATGTACAGTCCCAGGGTTGGAATTCCCATATACAGTCCCAGAGTTGGAATTCCCAAGTACAGACCCAAGATAGGGATCCCCATGTACAGTCCCAGAGTTGGAATCCCCATGTACAGTCCCAGGATAGGAATTCCCATACACAGTCCCAGAGTTGGAATTCCCATGTACAGTCCCAGGATAGGAATCCCCATGTACAGTCCCAGCGTTGGAATCCCCATGTACAGTCCCAGGGTTAGAATCCCCATGTACAGTCCCAGGGTTAGAATCCCCATGTACAGTCCCAGGGTTGGAATCCCCATGTACAGTCCCAGGGTTAGAATCCCCATGTACAGTCCTACGGTTAGAATCCCCATGCACAGTCCCAGGGATGGAATCCCCATGTACATTCTCGGGGTTAGAATCCCCATGTACCGTCTCAGGGTTGGAATCAAAATGTACAGTCCCAGGGTTGGAATCCCCATGTACAGTCCCAGGGATAGAAGCCCCATGTGCAGCCCTAGGGTTGGAATCCCCAACTACAGTCCCCGGGTTATAATCCCATGAACAGTCCCAGGGTTGGAAACCCCATCTACAGTCCCAGGGTTAGAATCCCCACGTACAGTCCCAGGGTTGGAATTCCCATGTACAGTCCCAGGGTTGGAATTCCCATATACAGACCCAGAGTTGGAATTCCCAAGGACAGTCCCAAGATAGGGATCCCCATGTACAGTCCCAGAGTTGGAATCCCCATGTACAGTCCCAGGATAGGAATTCCCATACACAGTCCCAGAGTTGGAATTCACATGTACAGTCCCAGGATAGGAATCCCCATGTACAGTCCCAGCGTTGGAATCCCCATGTACAGTCCCAGGGTTAGAATCCCCATGTACAGTCCCAGGGTTAGAATCCCCATGTACAGTCCCAGGGTTGGAATCCCCATGTACAGTCCCAGGGTTAGAATCCCCATGTACAGTCCCAGGGATGGAATCCCCATGTACATTTCCGGGGTTAGAATCCCCATGTACAGTCTCAGGGTTGGAATCACCATGTACAGTCCCAGGGTTGGAATCCCCATGTACAGTCCCAGGGATAGAATCCCCATGTACAGCCCCAGGGTTGGAATCCCCAACTACAGTCCCAGGGTTATAATCCCATGAACAGTCCCAGGGTTGGAATCCCCATCTACAGTCCCAGGGTTAGAATCCCCATCTACAGTCCCACGGTTAGAATCCCATGTACAGTCCCAGGGTTAGAATCCCCATGTACAGTCCCAGGGTTGGAATCACCCTGTACAGTCCCAGGGTTGGAATCCCCATGTACAGTCCCAGGGTTGGACACCCGGCGTACAGTCCCAGGGTTGGACACCCCGCATACATTCCCAGGATAGGAATCCCCATGTACAGTCCCAGGGTTGGAATCCCCATGTACAGTCCAAGGGTAGGAATCCCCATGTACAGGCCCAAGATTGGAATCCCCATGTACAGTCCCAGGGTTGGCAGCCCCATGTACATTCCCAGGATAGGAACCTCCATCTACAGTCCCAGGGTTGGAATCCCCATGTACAGTCCCAGGGTTGGACTCCCTGCATACATTCCCAGGATAGGAATCCACATGTGCAGTCCCAGGGTTGGCAGCCCCATGTACAGTCCCAGGGTAGGAACCTCCATGTAAAGTCCCAGGGTTGGAATCCCCATGTACTTTCCCAGGGTTAGAATCCCCATGTTTAGTCCCACGGTTGGAATACCCATGTACAGTCCCAGGGTTGGAATACCCATGTACAGTTCCAGGGTTGGAATACCCATGTACAGTCCCAGGGTTGGAATACCCATGTACAGTCCCAGGGTTAGAATCCCCATGTACAGTCCCAGTGTTAGAATCCCCATGTACAGTCCCAGGGTTGGAATCACCATGTACAGTCCCAGGGTTGGAATCCCCATGTACAGTCCCAGGGATAGAATCCCCATGTACAGCCCCAGGGTTGGAATCCCCAACTACAGTCCCACGGTTATAATCCCATGTACAGTCCCAGGGTTGGAATCGCCATCTACAGTCCCAGGGTTAGAATCCCCATGTACAGTCCCAGGGTTGGAATCCCCGTGTACAGTCCCAGGGTTGGAATCCCCATCTACAGTCCCAGGGTTATAATCCCATGTACAGTCCCAGGGTTGCAATTCCCATCTACAGTCCCAGGGTTAGAATCCCCATGTACAGTCCCAGGGTTGGAATCCCCGTGTACAGTCCCAGGGTTGGAATCCCCATCTACAGTCCCAGGGTTAGAATCCCATGTTCAGTCCCAGGGTTGCAATTCCCATCTGCAGTCCCAGGGTTAGAATCCCCGTGTGCAGTTCCAGGGTTGGAAACCCCATGTACAGTCCCAGGGTTGGAATCCCCATATGCAGTCCCAGGGTTAGAATCCCATGTACAGTCCCAGGTTTGGAATGCCCCTGTACAGTCCCAGGATTGGAATCCCCATGTACCGTCCCAGGGTTGGAACCCTCATGTGCAGTCCCAGGGTTGGAATCACCATGTGCAGTCCCAGGGCTGGAATCCCCATGTGCAGTCCCAGGGTTGGAATCTCCATGTACAGTCCCAGGTTTGGAATTCCTATGTACAGTCCCAGGGTTGGAATTCCCATATACAGTCCCAGAGTTGGAATTCCCAAGTACAGTCCCAAGATAGGGATCCCCATGTACAGTCCCAGAGTTGGAATCCCCATGTACAGTCCCAGGATAGGAATTCCCATACACAGTCCCAGAGTTGGAATTCCCATGTACAGTCCCAGGATAGGAATCCCCATGTACAGTCCCAGCGTTGGAATCCCCATGTACAGTCCCAGGGTTAGAATCCCCATGTACAGTCCCAGGGTTAGAATCCCCATGTACAGTCCCAGGGTTGGAATCCCCATGTACAGTCCCAGGGTTAGAATCCCCATATACAGTCCTACGGTTAGAATCCCCATGTACAGTCCCAGGGATGGAATCCCCATGTACATTCCCGGGGTTAGAATCCCCATGTACCGTCTCAGGGTTGGAATCACAATGTACAGTCCCAGGGTTGGAATCCATATGTACAGTCCCAGGGATAGAAGCCCCATGTGCAGCCCTAGGGTTGGAATCCCCAACTACAGTCCCCGGGTTATAATCCCATGAACAGTCCCAGGGTTGGAAACCCCATCTACAGTCCCAGGGTTAGAATCCCCACGTACAGTCCCAGGGTTGGAATTCCCATGTACAGTCCCAGGGTTGGAATTCCCATAGACAGACCCAGAGTTGGAATTCCCAAGTACAATCCCAAGATAGGGATCCCCATGTACAGTCCCAGAGTTGGAATCCCCATGTGCAGTCCCAGGATAGGAATTCCCATACACAGTCCCAGAGTTGGAATGCACATGTACAGTCCCAGGATAGGAATCCCCATGTACAGTCCCAGCGTTGGAATCCCCATGAACAGTCCCAGGGTTAGAATCCCCATGTACAGTCCCAGGGTTAGAATCCCCATGTACAGTCCCAGGGTTGGAATCCCCATGTACAGTCCCAGGGTTAGAATCCCCATGTACAGTCCCAGGGATGGAATCCCCATGTACATTCCCGGGGTTAGAATCCCCATGTACCGTCTCAGGGTTGGAATCACCATGTACAGTCCCAGGGTTGGAATCCCCATGTACAGTCCCAGGGATAGAATCCTCATGTACAGCCCCAGGGTTGGAATCCCCAACTACAGTCCCAGGGTTATAATCCCATGAACAGTTCCAGGGTTGGAATCCCCATCTACAGTCCCAGGGTTAGAATCCCCATCTACAGTCCCACGGTTAGAAACCCATGTACAGTCCCAGGGTTAGAATCCCCATGTACAGTCCCAGGGTTGGAATCACCCTGTACAGTCCCAGGGTTGGAATCCCCATGTACAGTCCCAGGGTTGGACACCCCGCGTACAGTCCCAGGGTTGGACACCCCGCATACATTCCCAGGATAGGAATCCCCATGTACAGTCCCAGGGTTGTAATCCCCGTGTACAGTCCAAGGGTAGGATTCTCCATGTACAGTCCCAAGATTGGAATCCCCATGTACAGTCCCAGGGTTGGCAGCCCCATGTACAGTCCCAGGATAGGAATCTCCATCTACAGTCCCAGGGTTGGAATCCCCATGTACAGTCCCAGGGTTGGACTCCCTGCATACATTCCCAGGATAGGAATCCACATGTACAGTCCCAGGGTTGGCAGCCCCATGTACAGTCCCAGGGTTGGAATACCCATGTCCAGTCCCAGGGTTAGAATCCCCATGTTTAGTCCCACGGTTGGAATACCCATGTACAGTCCCAGGGTTGGAATACCGATGTACAGTCCCAGGGTTGGAATACCCATGTACAGTCCCAGGGTTGGAATACCCATGTACAGTCCCAGGGTTAGAATCCCCATGTACAGTCCCAGTGTTAGAATCCCCATGTACAGTCCCAGGGTTGGAATCACCATGTACAGTCCCAGGGTTGGAATCCCCATGTACAGTCCCAGGGATAGAATCCCCATGTACAGCCCCAGGGTTGGAATCCCCAACTACAGTCCCAGGGTTATAATCCCATGTACAGTCCCAGGGTTGGAATCGCCATCTACAGTCCCAGGGTTAGAATCCCCATGTACAATCCCAGGGTTGGAATCCCCATGTCCAGTCCCAGGTCTGGAAACCCCATGTACAGTCCCAGTGTCGGAACCCCATGTACAGTCCCAGGGTCGGAATCCCCATGTACAGTCCCAGGGTTGGAATTCCCATGGACAGTCCCAGGGTTGGAATCCCCATGTACAGTCCCAGGGTTGGAATCCCCATGGATAGTCCCAGGGTTGGAAACCCCATGGACAGTCCCAGGGTTGGAATCCCCATGTAGAGTCCCAGGGTTGGAATCCCCATGTACAGTCCCAGGTTTGGAATCCCCATGTGCAGTCCCAGGGTTGGAATCCCCATGTTCATTCCCAGGGTTGGAATCCCCATGTACAGTCCCAGGATAGGAATCCCCATGTACAGTCCCAGGGTTGGAATCCCCATGTACAGTCCCAGTGTCGGAATCCCCATGTACAGTCCCAGGGTCGGAATCCCCATTGACAGTCCCAGGGTCGGAATCCCCATGGACAGTCCCAGGGTCGGAATCACCATGTACAGTCCCAGGGTTGGAATCCCCATGTGCAGTCCCAGGGCTGTAATCCCCATGTACAGTCCCAGGGTTGGAATCCCCATGTACAGTCTCAGGGTTGGAATCCCCATGTACAGTCGCAGGGTTGGAATCCCCATGTACAGTCCCAGGGTTGGAATGCCCATGTACAGTCCGAGTGTTGGAACCTCCATGTACAGTCCCAGGGTTGGAATTCCCTTGTGCAGTCCCAGGGTTAGAATCCCCATGTACAGTCCCAGGGTTAGAATCCCCATGTACAGTCCCAGGGTTGGAATCCCCATGTACAGTCCCAGGGTTGAATCCCCATGTGCAGTCCCAGGGATGGAATCCCCATGTACATTCCCGGGGTTAGAATCCCCATGTACCGTCTCAGGGTTGGAATCACCATGTACAGTCCCAGGGTTGGAATCCCCATGTTCAGTCCCAGGGATAGAATCCCCATGTACAGCCCCAGGGTTGGAATCCCCAACTACAGTCCCAGGGTTATAATCCCATGAACAGTTCCAGGGTTGGAATCCCCATCTACAGTCCCAGGGTTAGAATCCCCATGTACAGTCCCAGTGTTAGAATCCCCATGTACAGTCCCAGGGTTGGAATCACCATGTACAGTCCCAGGGTTGGAATCCCCATGTACAGTCCCAGGGATAGAATCCCCATGTACAGCCCCAGGGTTGGAATCCCCAACTACAGTCCCAGGGTTATAATCCCATGTACAGTCCCAGGGTTGGAATCGCCATCTACAGTCCCAGGGTTAGAATCCCCATGTACAATCCCAGGGTTGGAATCCCCATGTCCAGTCCCAGGTCTGGAAACCCCATGTACAGTCCCAGTGTCGGAACCCCATGTACAGTCCCAGGGTCGGAATCCCCATATACAGTCCCAGGGTTGGAATTCCCATGGACAGTCCCAGGGTTGGAATCCCCATGTACTGTCCCAGGGTTGGAATCCCCATGGATAGTCCCAGGGTTGGAAACCCCATGGACAGTCCCAGGGTTGGAATCCCCATGTAGAGTCCCAGGGTTGGAATCCACATGTACAGTCCCAGGTTTGGAATCCCCATGTGCAGTCCCAGGGTTGGAATCCCCATGTTCATTCCCAGGGTTGGAATCCCCATGTACAGTCCCAGGATAGGAATCCCCATGTACAGTCCCAGGGTTGGAATCCCCATGTACAGTCCCAGTGTCGGAATCCCCATGTACAGTCCCAGGGTCGGAATCCCCATTGACAGTCCCAGGGTCGGAATCCCCATGGACAGTCCCAGGGTCGGAATCACCATGTACAGTCCCAGGGTTGGAATCCCCATGTGCAGTCCCAGGGCTGTAATCCCCATGTACAGTCCCAGGGTTGGAATCCCCATGTACAGTCCCAGGGTTGGAATCCCCATGTACAGTCGCAGGGTTGGAATCCCCATGTACAGTCCCAGGGTTGGAATGCCCATGTACCGTCCGAGTGTTGGAACCTCCATGTACAGTCCCGGGGTTGGAATCCCCTTGTGCAGTCCCAGGGTTAGAATCCCCATGTACAGTCCCAGGGTTAGAATCCCCATGTACAGTCCCAGGGTTGGAATCCCCATGTACAGTCCCAGGGTTGAATCCCCATGTGCAGTCCCAGGGATGGAATCCCCATGTACATTCCCGGGGTTAGAATCCCCATGTACCGTCTCAGGGTTGGAATCACCATGTACATTCCCAGGGTTGGAATCCCCATGTACAGTCACAGGGATAGAATCCCCATGTACAGCCCCAGGGTTGGAATCCCCAACTACAGTCCCAGGGTTATAATCCCATGAACAGTTCCAGGGTTGGAATCCCCATCTACAGTCCCAGGGTTAGAATCCCCATCTACAGTCCCACGGTTAGAATCCCATGTACAGTCCCAGGGTTAGAATCCCCATGTACAGTCCCAGGGTTGGAATCACCCTGTACAATCCCAGGGTTGGAATCCCCATGTACAGTCCCAGGGTTGGACACCCCGCGTACAGTCCCAGGGTTGGACACACCGCATACATTCCCAGGATAGGAATCCCCATGTACAGTCCCAGGGTTGGAATCCCCGTGTACAGTCCAAGGGTAGGATTCCCCATGTACAGTCCCAAGATTGGAATCCCCATGTACAGTCCCAGGATAGGAATCTCCATCTACAGTCCCAGGGTTGGAATCCCCATGTACAGTCCCAGGGTTGGACTCCCTGCATACATTCCCAGGATAGGAATCCACATGTACAGTCCCAGGGTTGGCAGCCCCATGTACAGTCCCAGGGTAGGAATCTCCATGTAAAGTCCCAGGGTTGGAATCCCCATGTCCAGTCCCAGGGTTAGAATCCCCATGTTTAGTCCCACGGTTGGAATACCCATGTACAGTCCCAGGGTTGGAATACTCATGTACAGTCCCAGGGTTGGAATACCCATGTACAGTCCCAGGGTTGGAATACCCATGTACAGTCCCAGGGTTTGAATCCCCATGTACAGTCCCAGTGTTAGAATCCCCATGTACAGTCCCAGGGTTGGAATCACCATGTACAGTCCCAGGGTTGGAATCCCCATGTACAGTCCCAGGGATAGAATCCCCATGTACAGCCCCAGGGTTGGAATCCCCAACTACAGTCCCAGGGTTATAGTCCCATGTACAGTCACAGGGTTGGAATCGCCATCTACAGTCCCAGGGTTAGAATCCCCATGTACAATCCCAGGGTTGGAATCCCCATGTCAAGTCCCAGGTCTGGAAACCCCATGTACAGTCCCAGTGTCGGAATCCCCATGTACAGTCCCAGGGTCGTAATCCCCATGTACAGTTCCAGGGTTGGAATTCCCATGGACAGTCCCAGGGTTGGAATCCCCATGTACAGTCCCAGGTTTGGAATCCCCATGGATAGTCCCAGGGTTGGAAAACCCATGGACAGTCCCAGGGTTGGAATCCCCATGTCGAGTCCCAGGGTTGGAATCCCCATGTACAGTCCCAGGTTTGGAATCCCCATGTACAGTCCCAGGGTTGGAATCCCCATGTTCATTCCCAGGGTTGGAATCCCCATGTACAGTCCCAGGATAGGAATCCCCATGTACAGTCCCAGGGTTGGAATCCCCATGTACAGTCCCAGTGTCGGAATCCCCATGTACAGTCCCAGGGTCGGAATACCCATTGACAGTCCCAGGGTCGGAATCCCCATGGAGAGTCCCAGGGTCGGAATCACCATGTACAGTCCCAGGGTTGGAATCCCCATGTGCATTCCCAGGGCTGGAATCCCCATGTACAGTCCCAGGGTTGGAATCCCCATGTACAGTCCCAGGGTTGGAATCCCCATGTACAGTCGCAGGGTTGGAATCCCCATGTACAGTCCCAGGGTTGGAATGCCCATGTACAGTCCCAGTGTTGGAACCTCCATGTACAGTCCCAGGGTTGGAATCCCCTTGTGCAGTCGCAGGGTTGGAATCTCCATGTACAATCCCAGGGTTGGAATCCCCATGTACAGTCCCAGGGTTGGAACCCCCATATACAGTCCCAGAGTCGGAATCCCCATGTACAGTCCCAGGATAGGAATTCCCATATACAGTCCCAGAGTTGAAATTCCCATGTACAATCCCAGGATAGGAATCCCCATGTACAGTCTCAGGGTGGGAATCCCCATGTACAGGCCCAGGGTTAGAATCCCCATTTACAGTCCCAGGGTTGGAATCCCCATGTACAGTCCCAGGGTTGAACTCCCCGCATACATTCCCAGGATAGGAATCCCCATGTACAGTTCCAGGGTTGGCAGCCCCGTGTACAGTCCCAGGCTAGGAATCTCCATGTAATGTCCCAGGGTTGGAATCCCCATGTACAGTCCCAGGGTTGGAATCCCCATGTACAGTCCCAGGGTTGGAATCTCCATGTGCAGTCCAGGGTTGGATTCCCCATGTACAGTCCCAGGGTTGGAATCCCCATGTACAGTCCCAGGGTTGGCAGCCCCATGTACAGTCCCAGGATAGGATTCTCCATGGACAGTCCCAGGGTTGGAATCCCCATGGACAGTCCCAGGGTTGGAATCCCCATGTACAGTCCCAGGGTTGGAATCCCCATGGACAGTCCCAGGGTTGGATTCCCCATGGACAGTCCCAAGGTTGGAATCCCCATTTACAGTCCCAGGGTTGGAATCCCCATGTACAGTCCCAGGGTTGGAATCCCTATATACACTCCCAGTGTTGGAATTCCCATGTACAGTCCCAGGATAGGAATCCCCATGTACAGTCCCAGAGTTGGAAACCCTGTGTACAGTCCCATGTTTGGAATCCCCATGTTCAGTCCCAGGGTTGGAATCCCCATGTACAGTCCGAGGATAGGAATCCCCATGTACAGTCCCAGGGTTGGAATCCCCATGTACAGTCCAAGGGTTGGAATCCCCATGTACAGACCCAGAGTTGGAATCCCCGTGTACACTCCCAGGGTTGGACTCCCCTGTTCAGTCCCAGGGTTGGAATCCCCATGTACAGTCCCAGGATAGGAGTCCCCATGTACAGTCCCAGGGTTGGAATCCCCATGTACAGTCCCAGGGTTGGAATCCCCATGTACAGTCCCAGTGTTGGAATCCCCATGTACCGTCCCAGAATTGGAATCCCCATGTACAGTCCCAGGGATAGAATCCCCATGCTCAGTCCCAGGATAGGAATCCCCATGTACAGTCCCAGAGTTGGAATCCCGGTGTACATTCCCATGGTTGGAATCCCCATGCTCAGTCCCAGGTTTGGAATCCCCATGTACAGTCCTAGGATAGGAATCCCCATGTACAGTCCCATGGTTGGAATCCCCGTTCACAGTCCCAGGGTTGGAATCCCGATGTACAGTCCCAGAGTTGGAATTCCCGCGTACAGTCCCAGGGTTGAAATCCCCATGTTCATTCCCAGGGTTGGAATCCCCATGTACAGTCCGAGGATAGGAATCCCCATGTACAGTCCCAGGGTTGGAATCCCCATGTACAGCCCCAGGGTTGGAATCCCCATGTACAGTCCCAGGGTTGGAATCCCCATGTACAGTCCCAGGGTTAGAATCCCCATGGACAGTCCCAGGGTTAGAAACCCCATGGACAGTCCCAGGGTTGGAATCCCCATGGACAGTCCCAGGGTTGGAATCCCCATGTACAGTCCCAGGGTTAGAATCCCCATGTACAGTCCCAGTGTTGGATCCCCCATGTACAGTCCCAGTGTTGGAATCCCCATGTACAGTCCCAGGGTTGGAATCCCCATGTACAGTCCCAGGGTTAGGCTCCCCATGTACAGTCCCAGTGTTGGAACCCCCATGTACAGTCCCAGGGTTGGAATCCCCATGTACAGTCCCAGTGTCGGAATCCCCATGTACAGTCCCAGGGTCGGAATCCCCATTGACAGTCCCAGGGTCGGAATCCCCATGGACAGTCCCAGGTTCGGAATCCCCATGTACCGTCCCAGGGTTGGAATCCCCATGTGCAGTCCCTGGGCTGGAATCCCCATGTACAGTCCCAGGGTTGGAATCCCCATGTACAGTCCCAGGGTTGGAATCCCCATGTACTGTCGCAGGGTTGGAATCCCCATGTACAGTCCCAGGGTTGGAATGCCCATGTACAGTCCCAGTGTTGGAACCCCCATGTACAGTCCCAGGGTTGGAATCCCCTTGTGCAGTCCCAGGGTTGGAATCTCCATGTACAATCCCAGGGTTGGAATCCCCATGTACAGTCCCAGGGTTGGAACCCCCATGTACAGTTCCATAGTCAGAATCCCCATGTACAGTCCCAGGGTCGGAATCCCCATGTACAGTCCCAGGGTCGAAATCCCCATGGACAGTCCCAGGGTTGGAATACCCATGTACAGTCCCAAGGGTAGAATCCCCATGTAAAGTCCCAGGGTTAGAATCCCCATGTACAGTCCCAGGGTTGGAATCACCATGTACAGTCCCAGGGTTGGAATCCCCATGTACAGTCCCAGGGATAGAATCCCCATGTACAGCCCCAGGGTTGGAATCCCCAACTACAGCCCCAGGGTTATAATCCCATGTACAGTCCCAGGGTTGGAATCCCCATCTACAGTCCCAGGGTTAGAATCCCCATGTACAGTCCCAGGGTTGGAATCAACATGTACAGTCCCAGGATAGGAATTCCCATACACAGTCCCAGAGTTGGAATTCCCATGTACAGTCCCAGGATAGGAATCCCCATGTACAGTCCCAGCGTTGGAATCCCCATGTACAGTCCCAGGGTTAGAATCCCCATGTACAGTCCCAGGGTTAGAATCCCCATGTACAGTCCCAGGGTTGGAATCCCCATGTACAGTCCCAGGGTTAGAATCCCCATGTACAGTCCCAGGGTTAGAATCCCCATGTACAGTCCCAGGGATGGAATCCCCATGTACATTCCCGGGGTTAGAATCCCCATGTACCGTCTCAGGGTTGGAATCACCATGTACAGTCCCAGGGTTGGAATCCCCATGTACAGCCCCAGGGTTGGAATCCCCAACTACAGTCCCAGGGTTATAATCCCATGAACAGTCCCAGGGTTGGAATCCACATCTACAGTCCCAGGGTTAGAATCCCCATCTACAGTCCCACGGTTAGAATCCCATGTACAATCCCAGGGTTAGAATCCCCATGTACAGTCCCAGGGTTGGAATCGCCCTGTACAGTCCCAGGGTTGGAATCCCCATGTACAGTCCCAGGGTTGGACACCCCGCGTACAGTCCCAGGGTTGGACACCCTGCATACATTCCCAGGATAGGAATCCCCATGTACAGTCCTAGGGTTGGAATCCCCATGTACAGTCCCAAGATTGGAATCCCCATGTACAGTCCCAGGGTTGGCAGCCCCATGTACAGTCCCAGGATAGGAATCTCCATCGACAGTCCCAGGGTTGGAATCCCCATGTACAGTCCCAGGGTTGGACTCCCTGCAGACATTCCCAGGACAGGAATCCACATGTGCAGTCCCAGGGTTGGCAGCCCCATGTACAGTCCCAGGGTAGGAATCTCCATGTAAAGTCCCAGGGTTGGAATCCCCATGTACAGTCTCAGGGTTAGAATCCCCATGTTTAGTCCCACGGTTGGAATACCCATGTACAGTCCCAGGGTTGGAATACCCATGTACAGTCCCAGGGTTGGAATACCCATGTACAGTCCCAGGGTTGGAATACCCCTGTACAGTCCCAGGGTTAGAATCCCCATGTACAGTCCCAGTGTTAGAATCCCCATGTACAGTCCCAGGGCTGGAATCACCATGTACAGTCCCAGGGTGGGAATCCCCATGTACAGCCCCAGGGTTGGAATCCCCATGTACAGTCCCAGGGTTGGAATCCCCATGTACAGTCCCAGGGTTAGAATCCCCATGGACAGTCCCAGGGTTAGAAACCCCATGGACAGTCCCAGGGTTGGAATCCCCATGGACAGTCCCAGGGTTGGAATCCCCATGTACAGTCCCAGGGTTAGGCTCCCCATGTACAGTCCCAGTGTTGGAACCCCCATGTACAGTCCCAGTGTTGGAACCCCCATGTACAGTCCCAGGGTTGGAATCCCCATGTACAGTCCCAGTGTCGGAATCCCCATGTACAGTCCCAGGGTCGGAATCCCCATTGACAGTCCCAGGGTCGGAATCCCCATGGACAGTCCCAGGTTCGGAATCCCCATGTACAGTCCCAGGGTTGGAATCCCCATGTGCAGTCCCTGGGCTGGAATCCCCATGTACAGTCCCAGGGTTGGAATCCCCATGTACAGTCCCAGGGTTGGAATCCCCATGTACTGTCGCAGGGTTGGAATCCCCATGTACAGTCCCAGGGTTGGAATGCCCATGTACAGTCCCAGTGTTGGAACCCCCATGTACAGTCCCAGGGTTGGAATCCCCTTGTGCAGTCCCAGGGTTGGAATCTCCATGTACAATCCCAGGGTTGGAATCCCCATGTACAGTCCCAGGGTTGGAACCCCCATGTACAGTTCCATAGTCAGAATCCCCATGTACAGTCCCAGGGTCGGAATCCCCATGTACAGTCCCAGGGTCGAAATCCCCATGGACAGTCCCAGGGTTGGAATACCCATGTACAGTCCCAAGGGTAGAATCCCCATGTAAAGTCCCAGGGTTAGAATCCCCATGTACAGTCCCAGGGTTGGAATCACCATGTACAGTCCCAGGGTTGGAATCCCCATGTACAGTCCCAGGGATAGAATCCCCATGTACAGCCCCAGGGTTGGAATCCCCAACTACAGCCCCAGGGTTATAATCCCATGTACAGTCCCAGGGTTGGAATCCCCATCTACAGTCCCAGGGTTAGAATCCCCATGTACAGTCCCAGGGTTGGAATCAACATGTACAGTCCCAGGATAGGAATTCCCATACACAGTCCCAGAGTTGGAATTCCCATGTACAGTCCCAGGATAGGAATCCCCATGTACAGTCCCAGCGTTGGAATCCCCATGTACAGTCCCAGGGTTAGAATCCCCATGTACAGTCCCAGGGTTGGAATCCCCATGTACAGTCCTAGGGTTGGAATCCCGATGTACAGTCCCAGGATTAGAATCCCCATGTACAGTCCCAGGGTTGGAATCCCCATGTACAGTCCCAGGGTTAGAATCCCCATGTACAGTCCCAGGGTTAGAATCCCCATGTACAGTCCCAGGGATGGAATCCCCATGTACATTCCCGGGGTTAGAATCCCCATGTACCGTCTCAGGGTTGGAATCACCATGTACAGTCCCAGGGTTGGAATCCCCATGTACAGTCCCAGGGATAGAATCCCCATGTACAGCCCCAGGGTTGGAATCCCCAACTACAGTCCCAGGGTTATAATCCCATGAACAGTCCCAGGGTTGGAATCCACATCTACAGTCCCAGGGTTAGAATCCCCATGTACAGTCCCAGGGTTAGAATCCCCATCTACAGTCCCACGGTTAGAATCCCATGTACAATCCCAGGGTTAGAATCCCCATGTACTGTCCCAGGGTTGGAATCGCCCTGTACAGTCCCAGGGTTGGAATCCCCATGTACAGTCCCAGGGTTGGAAACCCCGCGTACAGTCCCAGGGTTGGACACCCTGCCTACATTCCCAGGATAGGAATCCCCATGTACAGTCCTAGGGTTGGAATCCCCATGTGCAGTCCAAGGGTAGGAATCCCCATGTACAGTCCCAAGATTGGAATCCCCATGTACAGTCCCAGGGTTGGCAGCCCCATGTACAGTCCCAGGATAGGAATCTCCATCGACAGTCCCAGGGTTGGAATCCCCATGTACAGTCCCAGGGTTGGACTCCCTGCAGACATTCCCAGGATAGGAATCCACATGTGCAGTCCCAGGGTTGGCAGCCCCATGTACAGTCCCAGGGTAGGAATCTCCATGTAAAGTCCCAGGGTTGGAATCCCCATGTACAGTCTCAGGGTTAGAATCCCCATGTTTAGTCCCACGGTTGGAATACCCATGTACAGTCCCAGGGTTGGAATACCCATGTACAGTCCCAGGGTTGGAATACCCATGTACAGTCCCAGGGTTGGAATACCCCTGTACAGTCCCAGGGTTAGAATCCCCATGTACAGTCCCAGTGTTAGAATCCCCATGTACAGTCCCAGGGCTGGAATCACCATGTACAGTCCCAGGGTTGGAATCCCCATGTACAGTCCCAGGGATAGAATCCCCATGTACAGCCCCAGGGTTGGAATCCCCAAATACAGTCCCAGGGTTATAATCCCATGTACAGTCCCAGGGTTGGAATCGCCATCAACAGTCCCAGGGTTAGAATCCCCATGTACAATCCCAGGGTTGGAATCCCCATGTCCAGTCCCAGGTCTGGAAACCCCATGTACAGTCCCAGTGTCGGAATCCCCATGTACAGTCCCAGGGTCGGAATCCCCATGTACAGTCCCAGGGTTGGAATTCCCATGGACAGTCCCAGGGTTGGAATCCCCAGGTACAGTCCCAGGGTTGGAATCCCCATGGATAGTCCCAGGGTTGCAAACCCCATGGACAGTCCCAGGGTTGGAATCCCCATGTAGAGTCCCAGGGTTGGAATCCCCATGTACAGTCCCAGGTTTGGAATCCCCATGTACAGTCCCAGGGTTGGAATCCCCATGTTCATTCCCAGGGTAGGAATCCCCATGTACAGTCCCAAGTTTGGAATTCCCATGTACAGTCCCAGGGTTGGATACCCCATGTACAGTCCCAGGGTTGGAATCCCCATGTACAGTCCCAGGGTTGGAATCCCCATGTACAGCCCCAGGGTTGGAATCCCCATGTACAGTCCCAGGGTTGGAATCCCCATGTACAGTCCCAGGGTTAGAATCCCCATGGACAGTCCCAGGGTTAGAATCCCCATGGACAGTCCCAGGGTTGGAATCCCCATGAACAGTCCCAGGGCAGGAATCCCCATGTACAGTCCCAGGGTTAGAATCCCCATGTACAGTCCCAGTGTTGGAACCCCCATGTACAGTCCCAGTGTTGGAATCCCCATGTACAGTCCCAGGGTTGGAATCCCCATGTACAGTCCCAGGGTTAGAATCCCCATGTACAGTCCCAGTGTTGGAACCCCCATGTACAGTCCCAGGGTTGGAATCCCCATGTACAGTCCCAGTGTCGGAATCCCCATGTACAGTCCCAGGGTCGGAATCCCCATTGACAGTCCCAGGGTCGGAATCCCCATGGACCGTCCCAGGGTCGGAATCCCCATGTACAGTCCCAGGGTTGGAATCCCCATGTGCAGTCCCAGGGCTGGAATTCCCATGTACAGTCCCAGGGTTGGAATCCCCATGTACAGTCCCAGGGTTGGAATCCCCATGTACAGTCGCAAGGTTGGAATCCCCATGTACAGTCCCAGGGTTGGAATGCCCATGTACAGTCCCAGTGTTGGAACCTCCATGTACAGTCCCAGGGTTGGAATCCCCTTGTGCAGTCCCAGGGTTGGAATCTCCATGTAGAATCCCAGGGTTGGAATCCCCATGTACAGTCCCAGGGTTGGAACCCCCATGTACAGTCCCAGTGTCGGAATCCCCATGTACAGTCCCAGGGTCGGAATCCCCATGTACAGTCCCAGGGTCGGAAACCCCATGGACAGTCCCAGGGTTGGAATCCCCATGTACAGTCCCAGGGTTGGAATGCCCATGTACAGTCCCAGGGTTGGAACCTCCATGTACAGTCTCAGGGTTGCACCCCCCTCATACATTCCCAGGATAGGAATCTCCATGTACAATCCCAGATTTGGAATCCCCATGTACAGTCCCAGGGTTGGAATCCCCATGTACAGTCCCAGGGTTGCAATCTCCATGTACAGTCCCAGGGTTGGAATCCCCATGTACAGTCCCAGGGTTGGAATTCCCATATACAGTCCCAGAGTTGGAATTCCCATGTACAGTCCCAGGATAGGAATCCCCATGTACAGTCCCAGAGTTGGAATCCCCATGTACAGTCCCAGGATAGGAATTCCCATATACAGTCCCAGAGTTGAAATTCCCATGTACAGTCCCAGGATAGGAATCCCCATGTACAGTCACAGGGTGGGAATCCCCATGTACAGGCCCAGGGTTAGAATCCCCATGTACAGTCCCAGGGTTGGAATCCCCATGTACAGTCCCAGGGTTGAACTCCCCGCATACATTCCCAGGATAGGAATCCCCATGTACAGTTCCAGGGTTGGCAGCCCCATGTACAGTCCCAGGCTAGGAATCTCCATGTAATGTCCCAGGGTTGGAATCCCCATGTACAGTCCCAGGGTTGGAATCCCCATGTACAGTCCCAGGGTTGGAATCTCCATGTGCAGTCCAGGGTTGGATTCCCCATGTACAGTCCCAGGGTTGGAATCCCCATGTACAGTCCCAGGGTTGGCAGCCCCATGTACAGTCCCAGGATAGGAATCTCCATGGACAGTCCCAGGGTTGGAATCCCCATGGACAGTCCCAGGGTTGGAATCCCTATGTACAGTCCCAGGGTTGGAATCCCCATGGACAGTCCCAGGGTTGGATTCCCCATGGACAGTCCCAGGGTTGGAATCCCCATGTACAGTCCCAGGGTTGGAATCCCCATGTACAGTCCCAGGGTTGGAATCCCTATATACAGTCCCAGTGTTGGAATTCCCATGTACAGTCCCAGGATAGGAATCCCCATGTACAGTCCCAGAGTTGGAATCCCCGTGTACAGTCCCATGTTTGGAATCCCCATGTTCAGTCCCAGGGTTGGAATCCCCATGTACAGTCCGAGGATAGGAATCCCCATGTACAGTCCCAGGGTTGGAATCCCCATGTACAGTCCCAGGGTTGGAATCCCCATGTACAGTCCCAGAGTTGGAATCCCCGTGTACACTCCCAGGGTTGGACTCCCCTGTTCAGTCCCAGGGTTGGAATCCCCATGTACAGTCCCAGGATAGGAGTCCCCAAGTACAGTCCCAGGGTTGGAATCCCCATGTACAGTCCCAGGGTTGGAATCCCCATGTACATTCCCAGGGTTGGAATCCCCATGTACAGTCCCAGAATTGGAATCCCCATGTACAGTCCCAGGGATAGAATCCCCATGGACAGTCCCAGGGTTGGATTCCCCATGGACAGTCCCAGGGTTGGAATCCCCATGTACAGTCCCAGGTTTGGAATCCCCATATACAGTCCCAGGGTTGGAATTCCCATGTACAGTCCCAGGATAGGAATCCCCATGTACAGTCCCAGAGTTGGAATCCCCGTGTACAGTCCCATGGTTGGAATCCCCATGCTCAGTCCCAGGTTTGGAATCCCCATGTACAGTCCTAGGATAGGAATCCCCATGTACAGTCCCATGGTTGGAATCCCCGTTCACAGTCCCAGGGTTGGAATCCCCATGTACAGTCCCAGAGTTGGAATCCCCGCGTACAGTCCCAGGGTTGGAATCCCCATGTTCTTTCCCAGGGTTGGAATCCCCATGTACAGTCCGAGGATAGGAATCCCCATGTACAGTCCCAGGGTTGGAATCCCCATGTACAGCCCCAGGGTTGGAATCCCCATGTCCAGTCCCAGGGTTGGAATCCCCATGTACAGTCCCAGGGTTAGAATCCCCATGGACAGTCCCAGGGTTGGAAAACCCATGGACAGTCCCAGGGTTGGAATCCCCATGGACAGTCCCAGGGTTGGAATCCCCATGTACAGTCCAAGGGTTAGAATCCCCATGTACAGTCCCAGTGTTGGAATCCCCATGTACAGTCCCAGGGTTGGAATCCCCATTTACAGTCCCAAGGTTAGACTCCCCATGTACAGTCCCAGTGTTGGAACCCCCATGTACAGTCCCAGCGTTGGAATCCCCATGTACAGTCCCAGTGTCGGAATCCCCATGTACATTCCCAGGGTCGGAATCCCCATTGACAGTCCCAGGGTCGGAATGCCCATGGACAGTCCCAGGTTCGGAATCCCCATGTACAATCCCAGGGTTGGAATCCCCATGTGCAGTCCCTGGGCTGGAATCCCCATGTACAGTCCCAGAGTTGGAATCCTCATGTACAGTCCCAGGGTTGGAATCCCCATGTACAGTCGCATGGTTGGAATCCCCATGTACAGTCCCAGGGTTGGAATGCCCATGTACAGTCCCAGTGTTGGAACCCCCATGTACAGTCCCAGGGTTGGAATCCCCTTGTGCAGTCCCAGGGTTGGAATCTCCATGTACAATCCCAGGGTTGGAATCCCCATGTACAGTCCCAGGGTTGGAACCCCCATGTACAGTTCCAGTGTCGGAATCCCCATGTACAGTCCCAGGGTTAGAATCCCCATGTACAGTCCCAGGGTCGAAATCCCCATGTACAGTCCCAGGGTTGGAATACCCATGTACTGTCCCAGGGGTAGAATCCCCATGTAGAGTCCCAGGGTTAGAATCCCCATGTACAGTCCCAGGGTTGGAATCAGCATGTACAGTCCCAGGGTTGGAATCCCCATGTACAGTCCCAGGGATAGAATCCCCATGTACAGCCCCAGGGTTGGAATCCCCAACTACAGTCCCAGGGTTATAATCCCATGTACAGTCCCAGGGTTGGAATCCCCATCTACAGTTCTAGGGTTAGAATCCCCATGTACAGTCCCAGGGTTGGAATCAACATGTACAGTCCCAGGGTTGGAAACCCCATGTACAGTCCCAGTGTCGGAATCCCCATGTACTGTCCCAGGGTCGGAATCCCCATGTACAGTCCCAGGGTTGGAATCCCCATGGACAGTCCCAGGGTTGGAATCCCCATGTACAGTCCCAGGGTTGGAATCCCCATGGATAGTCCCAGGGTTGGAATCCCCATGGACAGTCCCAGGATTGGAATCCCCATGTAGTGTCCCAGGTTTGGAATCCCCATGTACAGTCCCAGGGTTGGAATCTCCATGTACAGTCCCAGGGTTGGAATCCCCAAATACAGTCCCAGGGTTGGAATACCCATGTACAGTCCCAGGTTAGGAATCCCCATGTACAGTCCCAGAGTTGGAATCCCCGTGTACAGTCCCATGGTTGGAATCCCCATGTTCAGACCCAGGTTTGGAATCCCCATGTACAGTCCTAGGATAGGAATCCCCATGTGCAGTCCCAGGGTTGGAATCCCCATGCACAGTCCCAGGGTTGGAAGCCCCATGTACAGTCCCAGAGTTGGAATCCCCGTGTACAGTCCCAGGGTTGGAATCCCCATGTTCTTTCCCAGGGTTGGAATCCCCATGTACAGTTCCAGGATAGGAATCCCCATGTACAGTCCCAGGGTTGGAATCCCCATGTACAGTCCCAGGGTTGGAATCCCCATGTAAAGTCCCAGGGTTGGAATCCCCATGTACACTCCCAGGGTTAGAATCCCCATGGACAGTCCCAGGGTTGGAATCCCCATGGACAGTCCCAGGGTTGGAATCCCCATGTACAGTCCCAGGGTTAGAAACCCCATGTGCAGTCCCAGTGTTGGAACCCCCATGTACAGTCCCAGTGTTGGAATCCCCATGTACAGTCCCGGGGTTGGAATCCCCATGTACAATCCCAGGGTTAGAATCCGCATGTACAGTCCCAGTGTTGGAACCCCCATGTACAGTCCCAGGGTTGGAATCCCAATGTACAGTCCCAGTGTCGGAATCCCCATGGACAGTCCCAGGGTCGGAATCCCCATGGACAGTCCCAGGGTCGGAATCCCCATGGACAGTCCCAGGGTCGGAATCCCCATGTACAGTCCCAGGGTTGGAATCCCCATGTATAGTCCCAGGATAGGAATTCCCATACACAGTCCCAGAGTTGGAATTCCCATGTACAGTCCCAGGATAGGAATCCCCATGTACAGTCCCAGCGTTGGAATCCCCATATACAGTCCCAGGGTTAGAATCCCCTTGTACAGTCCCAGGGTTAGAATCCCCATGTATAGTCCCAGTGTTGGAATCCCCATGTACAGTCCCAATGTTAGAATCCCCATGTACAGCCCCAGGGTTAGAATACCCATGTACAGTCCAAGGTTTGGAATCCCCATGTACATTCCCGGGGTTAGAATCCCCATGTACCGTCTCAGGGTTGGAATCACCATTTACAGTCCCAGGGTTGGAATCCCCATGTACAGTACCAGGGATAGAATCCCCATGTACAGCCCCAGGGTTGGAATCCCCAACTACAATCCCAGGGTTATAATCCCATGAACGGTCCCAGGGTTGGAATCCCCATCTACAGTCCCAGGGTTAGAATCCCCATGTACAGTCCCAGGGTTGGAATCCCCATCTACAGTCCCAGGGTTAGAATCCTAATCTACAGTCCCACGGTTAGAATCCCATGTACAGTCCCAGGTTTGGAATCACCCTGTACAGTCCCAGGGTTGGAATCCCCATGTACAGTCCCAGGGTTGGACTCCCCGCAAACATTCCCAGGATAGGAATCCCCAATATATAGTCCCAGGGTTGGAATCCCCATGTACAGTCCAAGGGTAGGAATCCCCATGTACAGTCCCAGGGTTGAAATCACCATGTACAGTCCCAGGTTTGGAATCCCCATGTACAGTCCCAGGGATAGAATCCCCATGTACAGCCCCAGGGTTGGAATCCCCAACTACAGTCCCAGGGTTATAATCCCATGTACAGTCCCAGGATTGGAATCCCCATCTACAGTCCCAGGGTTAGAATCCACATGTACAGTCCCAGGGTTGGAATCCCCATGTACAGTCCCAGGGTTGGAAACCCCATGTACAGTCCGAGTGTCGGAATCCCAATGTACAGTCCCAGGATCTGAATCCCCATGTACAGTCCCAGGGTTGGTATCCCCATGGACAGTCCCAGGGTTGGAATCCCCATGTACAGTCCCAGGGTTGGAATCCCCATGGATAGTCCCAGGGTTGGAATCCCCATGGACAGTCCCAGGGTTGGAATCCCCATGTCGAGTCCCAGGGTTGGAATCCCCATGTACAGTCGCAGGGTTGGAATCCCCATGTACAGTCCCAGGTTTGGAATCCCCATATACAGTCCCAGGGTTGGAATTCCCATGTACAGTCCCAGGATAGGAATCCCCATGTACAGTCCCAGATTTGGAATCCCCGTGTACAGTCCCATTGTTGGAATCCCCATGTTCAGTCACAGGTTTGGAATCACCATGTACAGTCCTAGGATAGGAATCCCCATGTACAGTCCCAGGGTTGGAATCCCCATGTACAGTCCCAGAGTTGGAATCCCCGCGTACAGTCCCAGGGTTGGAATACCCATGTTCATTCCCAGGGTTGGAATTCCCATGTACAGTCCGAGGAGAGGAATACCGATGTACAGTCCCAGGGTTGGAATCCCCACGTACAGCCCCAGGGTTGGAATCCCCATGTACAGTCCCAGGGTTGGAATCCACATGTACAGTCCCAGGGTTAGAATCCCCACGGACAGTCCCAGGGATAGAATCCCCATGGACAGTCCCAGGATTGGAATCCCCATGGACAGTCCCGGGGTTGGAATCCCCATGTACAGTCCCAGGGTTAGAATCCCCATGTACAGTCCCAGTGTTGGAACCCCCATGTACAGTCCCAGTGTTGGAATCCCCATGTACAGTCCCAGGGTTGGAATCCCCATGTACAGTCCCAGGGTTAGAATCCCCATGTACAGTCCCAGGGATGGAATCCCCATGTACATTCCCGGGGTTAGAATCCCCATGTACCGTCTCAGGGTTGGAAACACCATGTACAGTCCCAGGGTTGGAATCCCCAACTACAGTCCCAGGGTTATAATCCCATGAACAGTTCCAGGGTTGGAATCCCCATCTACAGTCCCAGGGTTAGAATCCCCATCTACAGTCCCACGGTTAGAATCCCATGTACAATCCCAGGGTTAGAATCCCCATGTACAGTCCCAGGGTTGGAATCACCCTGTACAGTCCCAGGGCTGGAATCCCCATGTACAGTCCCAGGGTTGGACACCCCGCGTACAGTCCCAGGGTTGGACACCCTGCATACATTCCCAGGATAGGAATCCCCATGTACAGTCCCAGGGTTGGAATCCCCATGTACAGTCCAAGGGTAGGAATCCCGATGTACAGTCCCAAGATTGGAATCCCCATGTACAGTCCCAGGGTTGGCAGCCCCATGTACATTCCCAGGATAGGAATCTCCATCTACAGTCCCAGGGTTGGAATCCCCATGTACAGTCCCAGGGTTGGACTCCCTGCATACATTCCCAGGATAGGAATCCACATGTACAGTCCCAGGGTTGGCAGCCCGATGTACAGTCCCAGGGTAGGAATCTCCATGTAAAGTCCCAGGGTTGGAATCCCCATGTACAGTCTCAGGGTTAGAATCCCCATGTTTAGTCCCACGGTTGCAATACCCATGTACAGTCCCAGGGTTGGAATACCCATGTACAGTCCCAGGGTTGGAATACCCATGTGCAGTCCCAGGGTTGGAATCACCATGTACAATCCCAGGGTTGGAATCCCCATGTACAGTCCCAGGGATAGAATCCCCATGTACAGCCCCAGGGTTGGAATCCCCAACTACAGTCCCAGGGTTATAATCCCATGTACAGTCCCAGGGTTGGAATCGCCATCTAGAGTCCAAGGGTTAGAATCCCCATGTACAATCCCAGGGTTGGAATCCCCATGTCCAGTCCCAGGTCTGGAAACCCCATGTACAGTCCCAGTGTTGGAATCCCCATGTGCAATCCCAGGGTCCGGATCCCCATGTACAGTCCCAGGGTTGGAATTCCCATGGACAGTCCCAGGGTTGGAATCCCCATGTACAGTCCCAGGGTTGGAATCCCCATGGATAGTCCCAGGGTTGGAAACCCCATGGACAGTCCCAGGGTTGGAATCCCCATGTAGAGTCCCAGGGTTGGAATCCCCATGTACAGTCCCAGGTTTGGAATCCCCATGTACAGTCCCAGGGTTGGAATCCCCATGTTCATTCCCAGGGTTGGAATCCCCATGTACAGTCCCAGGATAGGAATCCCCATGTACAGTCCCAGGGTTGGAATCCCCATGTACAGTCCCAGGGTTAGAATCCCCATGGACAGTCCCAGGGTTAGAATCCCCATGGACAGTCCCAGGGTTGGAATCCCCATGGACAGTCCCAGGGTTGGAATCCCCATGTGCAATCCCAGGGTCCGGATCCCCATGTACAGTCCCAGGGTTGGAATTCCCATGGACAGTCCCAGGGTTGGAATCCCCATGTACAGTCCCAGGGTTGGAATCCCCATGGATAGTCCCAGGGTTGGAAACCCCATGGACAGTCCCAGGGTTGGAATCCCCATGTAGAGTCCCAGGGTTGGAATCCCCATGGATAGTCCCAGGGTTGGAATCCCCATGGACAGTCCCAGGGTTGGAATCCCCATGTAGAGTCCCAGGGTTGGAATCCCCATGTACAGTCGCAGGGTTGGAATCCCCATGTACAGTCCCAGGGTTGGAATCCCCATATACAGTCCCAGGGTTGGAATTCCCATGTACAGTCCCAGGATAGGAATCCCCATGTACAGTCCCAGAGTTGGAATCCCCGTGTACAGTCCCATTGTTGGAATCCCCATGTTCAGTCACAGGTTTGGAATCACCATGTACAGTCCTAGGATAGGAATCCCCATGTACAGTCCAAGGGTTGGAATCCCCGTGCACAGTCCCAGGGTTGGAATCCCCATGTACAGTCCCAGAGTTGGAATCCCCGCGTACAGTCCCAGGGTTGGAATCCCCATGTTCATTCCCAGGGTTGGAATCCCCATGTACAGTCCGAGGAGAGGAATACCCATGTACAGTCCCAGGGTTGGAATCCCCATGGACAGTCCCAGGGTTAGAATCCCCATGGACAGTCCCAGGGTTGGAATCCCCATGGACAGTCCCAGGGTTGGAATCCCCATGTACAGTCCCAGGGTTAGAATCCCCATGTACAGTCCCAGTGTTGGAACCCCCATGTACAGTCCCAGTGTTGGAATCCCCATGTACAGTCCCAGGGTTGGAATCCCCATGTACAGTCCCAGGGTTAGAATCCCCATGTACAGTCCTAGGATAGGAATCCCCATGTACAGTCCCATGGTTGGAATCCCCGTTCACAGTCCCAGGGTTGGAATCCCCATGTACAGTCCCAGAGTTGGAAGCCCCGCGTACAGTCCCAGGGTTGGAATCCCCATGTTCTTTCCCAGGGTTGGAATCCCCATATACAGTCCGAGGATAGGAATCCCCATGTACAGTCCCAGGGTTGGAATCCCCATGTACAGCCCCAGGGTTGGAATCCCCATGTACAGTCCCAGGGTTGGAATCCCCATGGACAGTCCCAGGGTTAGAAACCCCAAGGACAGTCCCAGGGTTGGAATCCCCATGGAAAGTCCCAGGTTTGGAATCCCCATGTACAGTCCCAGGGTTAGACTCCCCATGTACAGTCCCAGTGTTGGAACCCCCATGTACAGTCCCAGGGTTGGAATCCCCATGTACAGTCCCAGTGTCGGAATCCCCATGTACAGTCCCAGGGTCGGAATCCCCATTGACAGTCCCAGGGTCGGAATCCCCATGGACAGTCCCAGGTTCGGAATCCCCATGTACAGTCCCAGGGTTGGAATCCCCATGTGCAGTCCCTGGGCTGGAATCCCCATGTACAGTCCCAGAGTTGGAATCCCCATGTACAGTCCCAGGGTTGGAATCCCCATGTACAGTCGCAGGGTTGGAATCCCCATGTACAGTCCCAGGGTTGGAATGCCCATGTACAGTCCCAGTGTTGGAACCCCCAGGTACAGTTCCAGTGTCGGAATCCCCATGTACAGTCCCAGGGTCGGAATCCCCATGTACAGTCCCAGGGTCGAAATCCCCATGGACTGTCCCAGGGTTGCAATACCCATGTACAGTCCCAGGGGTAGAATCCCCATGTACAGTCCCAGGGTTAGAATCCCCATGTACAGTCCCAGGGTTGGAATCACCATGTACAGTCCCAGGGTTGGAATCCCCATGTACAGTCCCAGGGATAGAATCCCCATGTGCAGCCCCAGGGTTGGAATCCTGAACTACAGTCCCAGGGTTAGAATCCCATGTACAGTCCCAGGGTTGGAATCCCCATCTACAGTCCTAGGGTTAGAATCCCCATGTACAGTCCCAGGGTTGGAATCAACATGTACAGTCCCAGGGTTGGAAACCCCATGTACAGTCCCAGTGTCGGAATCCCCATGTACAGTCCCAGGGTCGGAATCCCCATGTACAGTCCCAGGGTTGGAATCCCCATGGACAGTCCCAGGGTTGGAATCCCCATGTACAGTCCCAGGGTTGGAATCCCCATGGATAGTCCCAGGGTTGGAATCCCCATGGACAGTCCCAGGGTTGGAATCCCCATGTAGTGTCCCAGGGTTGGAATCCCCATGTACAGTCCCAGGGTTGGAATCCCCATGTACAGTCCCAGGGTTGGAATCCCCATATACAGTCCCAGGGTTGGAATACCCATGTACAGTCCCAGGTTAGGAATCCCCATGTACAGTCCCAGAGTTGGAATCCCCGTGTACAGTCCCATGGTTGGAATCCCCATGTTCAGTCCCAGGTTTGGAATCCCCATGTACATTCCTAGGATAGGAATCCCCATGTACAGTCCCAGGGTTGGAATCCTCATGCACAGTCCCAGGGTTGGAATCCCCTTGTACAGTCCCAGGGTTGGAATCCCCATGTTCTTTCCCAGGTTTGGAATCCCCATGTACAGTTACAGGATAGGAATCCCCATGTACAGTCCCAGGGTTGGAATCCCAATGTACAGTCCCAGGGTTGGAATCCCCATGTAAAGTCCCAGGGTTGGAATCCCCATGTACAGTCCCAGGGTTAGAATCCCCATGGACAGTCCCAGGGTTAGAATCCCCATGGACAGTCCCAGGGTTGGAATCCCCATGGACAGTCCCAGGGTTGGAATCCCCATGTACAGTCCCAGGGTTAGAATCCCCATGTACAGTCCCAGTGTTGGAACCCCCATGTACAGTCCCAGTGTTGGAATCCCCATGTACATTCCCAGGGTTGGAATCCCCATGTACAGTCCCAGGGTTAGAATCCCCATGTACAGTCCCAGTGTTGGAACCCCCATGTACAGTCCCAGGGTTGGAATCCCAATGTAGAGTCCCAGTGTCGGAATCCCCATGGACAGTCCCAGGGTCGGAATCCCCATGGACAGTCCCAGGGCCGGAATCCCCATGGACAGTCCCAGGGTCGGAATCCCCATGTACAGTCCCAGGGTTGGAATCCCCATGTATAGTCCCAGGATAGGAATTCCCATACACAGTCCCAGAGTTGGAATTCCCATGTACAGTCCCAGGATAGGAATCCCCATGTACAGTCCCAGCGTTGGAATCCCCATATAGAGTCCCAGGGTTAGAATCCCCTTGTACAGTCCCAGGGTTAGAATCCCCATGTATAGTCCCAGTGTTGGAATCCCCATGTACAGTCCCAGGGTTAGAATCCCCATGTACAGCCCCAGGGTTAGAATCCCCATGTACAGTCAAAGGGTTGGAATCCCCATGTACATTCCCGGGGTTAGAATCCCCATGTACCGTCTCAGGGTTGGAATCACCATTTACAGTCCCAGGGTTGGAATCCCCATGTACAGTACCAGGGATAGAATCCCCATGTACAGCCCCAGGATTGGAATCCCCAACTACAATCCCAGGGTTATAATCCCATGAACGGTCCCAGGGTTGGAATCCCCATCTACAGTCCCAGGGTTAGAATCCCCATGTACAGTCCCAGGGTTGGAATCCCCATCTACAGTCCCAGGGTTAGAATCCCCATCTACAGTCCCATGGTTAGAATCCCATGTACAGTCCCAGGGTTGGAATTCCCATGTACAGTCCCAGGGTTGGAATCCCCATGTACAATCCCAGGGTTGGACTCCCTGCATACATTCCCAGGATAGGAATCCCCAATATATAATCCCAGGGTTGGAATCCCCATGTACAGTCCAAGGGTAGGAATCCCCATGTACAGTCCCAGGGTTGGAATCACCATGTACAGTCCCAGGGTTGGAATCCCCATGTACAGTCCCAGGGATAGAATCCCCATGTACAGCCCCAGGGTTGGAATCCCCAACTACAGTCCCAGGGTTATAATCCCATGTACAGTCCCAGGATTGGAATCCCCATCTACAGTCCCAGGGTTAGAATCCCCATGTACAGTCCCAGGGTTGGAATGCCCATGTACAGTCCCAGGGTTGGAAACCCCATGTACAGTCCCAAGGTCGGAATCCCAATGCACAGTCCCAGGGTCGGAATCCCCATGTACAGTCCCAGGGTTGGAATCCCCATGGACAGTCCCAGGGTTGGAATCCCCATGTACAGTCCCAGGGTTGGAATCCCCATGGATAGTCCCAGGGTTGGAATCCCCATGGACAGTCCCAGGGTTGGAATCCCCATGTAGAGTCCCAGGGTTGGAATCCCCATGTACAGTCGCAGGGTTGGAATCCCCATGTACAGTCCCAGGGTTGGAATCCCCATATACAGTCCCAGGGTTGGAATTCCCATGTACAGTCCCAGGATAGGAATCCCCATGTACAGTCCCAGAGTTGGAATCCCCGTGTACAGTCCCATTGTTGGAATCCCCATGTTCAGTCACAGGTTTGGAATCACCATGTACAGTCCTAGGATAGGAATCCCCATGTACAGTCCAAGGGTTGGAATCCCCGTGCACAGTCCCAGGGTTGGAATCCCCATGTACAGTCCCAGAGTTGGAATCCCCGCGTACAGTCCCAGGGTTGGAATCCCCATGTTCATTCCCAGGGTTGGAATCCCCATGTACAGTCCGAGGAGAGGAATACCCATGTACAGTCCCAGGGTTGGAATCCCCATGGACAGTCCCAGGGATAGAATCCCCATGTGCAGCCCCAGGGTTGGAATCCTGAACTACAGTCCCAGGGTTAGAATCCCATGTACAGTCCCAGGGTTGGAATCCCCATCTACAGTCCTAGGGTTAGAATCCCCATGTACAGGTCCAGGGTTGGAATCAACATGTACAGTCCCAGGGTTGGAAACCCCATGTACAGTCCCAGTGTCGGAATCCCCATGTACAGTCCCAGGGTCGGAATCCCCATGTACAGTCCCAGGGTTGGAATCCCCATGGACAGTCCCAGGGTTGGAATCCCCATGTACAGTCCCAGGGTTGGAATCCCCATGGATAGTCCCAGGGTTGGAATCCCCATGGACAGTCCCAGGGTTGGAATCCCCATGTAGTGTCCCAGGGTTGGAATCCCCATGTACAGTCCCAGGGTTGGAATCCCCATGTACAGTCCCAGGGTTGGAATCCCCATATACAGTCCCAGGGTTGGAATACCCATGTACAGTCCCAGGTTAGGAATCCCCATGTACAGTCCCAGAGTTGGAATCCCCGTGTACAGTCCCATGGTTGGAATCCCCATGTTCAGTCCCAGGTTTGGAATCCCCATGTACATTCCTAGGATAGGAATCCCCATGTACAGTCCCAGGGTTGGAATCCTCATGCACAGTCCCAGGGTTGGAATCCCCTTGTACAGTCCCAGGGTTGGAATCCCCATGTTCTTTCCCAGGTTTGGAATCCCCATGTACAGTTACAGGATAGGAATCCCCATGTACAGTCCCAGGGTTGGAATCCCAATGTACAGTCCCAGGGTTGGAATCCCCATGTAAAGTCCCAGGGTTGGAATCCCCATGTACAGTCCCAGGGTTAGAATCCCCATGGACAGTCCCAGGGTTAGAATCCCCATGGACAGTCCCAGGGTTGGAATCCCCATGGACAGTCCCAGGGTTGGAATCCCCATGTACAGTCCCAGGGTTAGAATCCCCATGTACAGTCCCAGTGTTGGAACCCCCATGTACAGTCCCAGTGTTGGAATCCCCATGTACATTCCCAGGGTTGGAATCCCCATGTACAGTCCCAGGGTTAGAATCCCCATGTACAGTCCCAGTGTTGGAACCCCCATGTACAGTCCCAGGGTTGGAATCCCAATGTAGAGTCCCAGTGTCGGAATCCCCATGGACAGTCCCAGGGTCGGAATCCCCATGGACAGTCCCAGGGCCGGAATCCCCATGGACAGTCCCAGGGTCGGAATCCCCATGTACAGTCCCAGGGTTGGAATCCCCATGTATAGTCCCAGGATAGGAATTCCCATACACAGTCCCAGAGTTGGAATTCCCATGTACAGTCCCAGGATAGGAATCCCCATGTACAGTCCCAGCGTTGGAATCCCCATATAGAGTCCCAGGGTTAGAATCCCCTTGTACAGTCCCAGGGTTAGAATCCCCATGTATAGTCCCAGTGTTGGAATCCCCATGTACAGTCCCAGGGTTAGAATCCCCATGTACAGCCCCAGGGTTAGAATCCCCATGTACAGTCAAAGGGTTGGAATCCCCATGTACATTCCCGGGGTTAGAATCCCCATGTACCGTCTCAGGGTTGGAATCACCATTTACAGTCCCAGGGTTGGAATCCCCATGTACAGTACCAGGGATAGAATCCCCATGTACAGCCCCAGGATTGGAATCCCCAACTACAATCCCAGGGTTATAATCCCATGAACGGTCCCAGGGTTGGAATCCCCATCTACAGTCCCAGGGTTAGAATCCCCATGTACAGTCCCAGGGTTGGAATCCCCATCTACAGTCCCAGGGTTAGAATCCCCATCTACAGTCCCATGGTTAGAATCCCATGTACAGTCCCAGGGTTGGAATTCCCATGTACAGTCCCAGGGTTGGAATCCCCATGTACAATCCCAGGGTTGGACTCCCTGCATACATTCCCAGGATAGGAATCCCCAATATATAATCCCAGGGTTGGAATCCCCATGTACAGTCCAAGGGTAGGAATCCCCATGTACAGTCCCAGGGTTGGAATCACCATGTACAGTCCCAGGGTTGGAATCCCCATGTACAGTCCCAGGGATAGAATCCCCATGTACAGCCCCAGGGTTGGAATCCCCAACTACAGTCCCAGGGTTATAATCCCATGTACAGTCCCAGGATTGGAATCCCCATCTACAGTCCCAGGGTTAGAATCCCCATGTACAGTCCCAGGGTTGGAATGCCCATGTACAGTCCCAGGGTTGGAAACCCCATGTACAGTCCCAAGGTCGGAATCCCAATGCACAGTCCCAGGGTCGGAATCCCCATGTACAGTCCCAGGGTTGGAATCCCCATGGACAGTCCCAGGGTTGGAATCCCCATGTACAGTCCCAGGGTTGGAATCCCCATGGATAGTCCCAGGGTTGGAATCCCCATGGACAGTCCCAGGGTTGGAATCCCCATGTAGAGTCCCAGGGTTGGAATCCCCATGTACAGTCGCAGGGTTGGAATCCCCATGTACAGTCCCAGGGTTGGAATCCCCATATACAGTCCCAGGGTTGGAATTCCCATGTACAGTCCCAGGATAGGAATCCCCATGTACAGTCCCAGAGTTGGAATCCCCGTGTACAGTCCCATTGTTGGAATCCCCATGTTCAGTCACAGGTTTGGAATCACCATGTACAGTCCTAGGATAGGAATCCCCATGTACAGTCCAAGGGTTGGAATCCCCGTGCACAGTCCCAGGGTTGGAATCCCCATGTACAGTCCCAGAGTTGGAATCCCCGCGTACAGTCCCAGGGTTGGAATCCCCATGTTCATTCCCAGGGTTGGAATCCCCATGTACAGTCCGAGGAGAGGAATACCCATGTACAGTCCCAGGGTTGGAATCCCCATGGACAGTCCCAGGGTTAGAATCCCCATGGACAGTCCCAGGGTTGGAATCCCCATGGACAGTCCCAGGGTTGGAATCCCCATGTACAGTCCCAGGGTTAGAATCCCCATGTACAGTCCCAGTGTTGGAACCCCCATGTACAGTCCCAGTGTTGGAATCCCCATGTACAGTCCCAGGGTTGGAATCCCCATGTACAGTCCCAGGGTTAGAATCCCCATGTACAGTCCCAGTGTTGGAACCCCCATGTACAGTCCCAGGGTTGGAATCCCAATGTACAGTCCCAGTGTCGGAATCCCCATGGACAGTCCCAGGGTCGGAATCCCCATGGACAGTCCCAGGGTCGGAATACCCATGGACAGTCCCAGGGTCGGAATCCCCATGTACAGTCCCAGGGTTGGAATCCCCATGTATAGTCCCAGGATAGGAATTCCCATACACAGTCCCAGAGTTGGAATTCCCATGTACATTCCCAGGATAGGAATCCCCGTGTACAGTCCCAGCGTTGGAATCCCCATATACAGTCCCAGGGTTAGAATCCCCTTGTACAGTCCCAGGGTTAAAATCCCCATGTATAGTCCCAGTGTTGGAATCCCCATGTACAGTCCCAGGGTTAGAATCCCCATGTACAGCCTCAGGGTTAGAATCCCCATGTACAGTCAAAGGGTTGGAATCCCCATGTACTTTCCCGGGGTTAGAATCCCCATGTACCGTCTCAGGGTTGGAATCACCATTTACAGTCCCAGGGTTGGAATCCCCATGTACAGTACCAGGGATAGAATCCCCATGTACAGCCCCAGGGTTGGAATCCCCAACTACAATCCCAGGGTTATAATCCCATGAACGGTCCCAGGGTTGGAATCCCCATCTACAGTCCCAGGGTTAGAATCCCCATGTACAGTCCCAGGGTTGGAATCCCCAGCTACAGTCCCAGGGTTAGAATCCCCATCTACAGTCCAATGGTTAGAATCCCATGTACAGTCCCAGGGTTGGAATTCCCATCTACAGTCCCAGGGTTAGAATCCCCATCTACAGTCCCAGGGTTGGAATCCCCATGTAGAGTCCCAGGGTTGGAATCCCCATGTACAGTCGCAGGGTTGGAATCCCCATGTACAGTCCCAGTGTTGGAATCCCCATATACAGTCCCAGGGTTGGAATTCCCATGTACAGTCCCAGGATAGGAATCCCCATGTACAGTCCCAGAGTTGGAATCCCCGTGTACAGTCCCATTGTTGGAATCCCCATGTTCAGTCACAGGTTTGGAATCACCATGTACAGTCCTAGGATAGGAATCCCCATGTACAGTCCAAGGGTTGGAATCCCCGTGCACAGTCCCAGGGTTGGAATCCCCATGTACAGTCCCAGAGTTGGAATCCCCGCGTACAGTCCCAGGGTTGGAATCCCCATGTTCATTCCCAGGGTTGGGATCCCCATGTACAGTCCGAGGAGAGGAATACCCATGTACAGTCCCAGGGTTGGAATCCCCATGTACAGCCCCAGGGTTGGAATCCACATGTACAGTCCCAGGGTTGGAATCCCCATGTACAGTCCCAGGGTTAGAATCCCCATGGACAGTCCCAGGGTTAGAATCCCCATGGACAGTCCCAGGGTTGGAATCCCCATGGACAGTCCCGGGGTTGGAATCCCCATGTACAGTCCCAGGGTTAGAATCCCCATGTACAGTCCCAGTGTTGGAACCCCCATGTACAATCCCAGTGTTGGAATCCCCATGTACAGTCCCAGGGTTGGAATCCCCATGTACAGTCCCAGGGTTAGAATCCCCATGTACAGCCCCAGTGTTGGAACCCCCATGTACATTCCCGGGGTTGGAATCCCCATGTACAGTCCCAGTGTCGGAATCCCCATGTGCAGTCCATGGGTCGGAATCCCCATTGACAGTCCCAGGGTCGGAATCCCCATGGACAGTCCCAGGGTCGGAATCCCCATGTACAGTCCCAGTGTTGGAATCCCCATGTGCAGTCCCAGGGCTGGAATCCCCATGTACAGTCCCAGGGTTGGAATCCCCATGTACAGTCCCAGGGTTGGAATCCCCATGTACAGTCGCAGGGTTGGAACCTCCATGTACAGTCCCAGGGTTGGAATCCCCTTGTGCAGTCCCAGGGTTGGAATCTCCATGTACAATCCCAGGGTTGGAATCCCCATGTACAGTCCCAGGGTTGGAACCCCCATGTACGGTCCCAGTGTCGGAATCCCCATGTACAGTCCCAGGGTCGGAATCCCCATGTACAGTCCCAGGGTCGGAATCCCCATGGACAGTCCCAGGGTTGGAATCCCCATGTACAGTCCCAGGGTTGGAATGCCCATGTACAGTCCCAGGTTTGGAACCCCCATGTACAGTCTCAGGGTTGCACCCCCCTCATACATTCCCAGGATAGGAGTCTCCATGTACACTCCCAGATTTGGAATCCCCATGTACAGTCCCAGGTTTGGAATCCCCATGTACAGTCTCAGGGTTGCAATCTCCATGTACAGTCCCAGGGTTGGAATCCCCATGTACAGTCCCAGGGTTGGAATTTCCATATACAGTCCCAGAGTTGGAATTCCCATGTACAGTCCCAGGATAGGAATCCCCATGTACAGTCCCAGAGTTGGAATCCCCATGTACAGTCCCAGGATAGGAATCCCCATGTGCAGTCTCAGGGTGGGAATCCCCATGTACAGGCCCAGGGTTAGAATCCCCATGTACAGTCCCAGGGTTGGAATCCCCATGTACAGTCCCAGGGTTGAACTCCCCGCATACATTCCCAGGATAGGAATCCCCATGTACAGTTCCAGGGTTGGCAGCCCCATGTACAGTCCCAGGCTAGGAATCTCCATGTAATGTCCCAGGGTTGGAATCCCCATGTACAGTCCCAGGGTTGGAATCCCCATGTACAGTCCCAGGGTTGGAATCTCCATGTGCAGTCCAGGGTTGGATTCCCCATGTACAGTCCCAGGGTTGGAATCCCCATGTACAGTCCCAGGGTTGGCAGCCCCATGTACAGTCCCAGGATAGGAATCTCCATGGACAGTCCCAGGGTTGGAATCCCCATGTACAGTCCCAGGGTTGGAATCCCCATGGACAGTCCCAGGGTTGGATTCCCCATGGACAGTCCCAGGTATGGAATCCCCATGTACAGTCCCAGGGTTGGAATCCCCATATACAGTCCCAGGGTTGGAATCCCTATATACAGTCCCAGTGTTGGAATTCCCATGTACAGTCCCAGGATAGGAATCCGCATGTACAGTCCCAGGGTTAAAATCCCCACGTACAGTCCCAGGGTTACAATCCCCACGTACAGTCCCAGGGTTTGAAGGCCCATGTACAGTCCCAGGGTTGGAATCCCCATGTACAGTCCCCAGGGTTGGAATCCCCATGTACAGTCCCAGGGTTTTAATCCCTCAGCAACATCGAGTGTGGTTCTCAGGCCCCGAGTCAGAGCCGGTGGACTTGCGGCCAGGACCCCGGCACCATTAACCCCAGGGTGCAGCCCCTCCCCCAGACAAAAACACAACAACTGCATTTATACAGCAGAGGGAGCAATTCAGAGCCGGTTTGCATCAGGGTGGGCGGTGGATGTGGAACTCGCTCCCTGGCCTCCTGTGTAGGGCTTTCTTGTTGCATCAGTTTGAGCTGCAGTGGAGAGGGGGGAGAAGCTGCTGGGTTTAACCCCCAGTACTTCTGAGCCCAGTGGGACCCAACAATTTCCAACGTGAGACTGTGAAGGGAGGTGGATTCTGGGGGAGATAAAGTTGCTAAACAGACACTGTCCATACAGTGTAAAAGATTATCTTTTTAGGAACAAGTATTTCTGTAGAGGCTTTCAATCCATTTTATATATATCTATGGATTTTTTCATTCATTTGATGTGGGTGTCACTATCAAGGCCAGCATATATTGCCAGTCCCCAGCTGCCCGTTGAGAAGGTGATGCTGGGCCTTCTTCTTGAACCTCTGCAGTCCGTATGGTGAAGGTACTCACAGGTTGCTGTTAGGTGAGGAGTTTCCTGGATTTTCACCCAGCGACGATGTGGGAATGGCGATATATGCCCAAGTCAGGATAGTGTGTGACGTGGAGGGGAACTGGGAGGTGATGGTGTTCTCATGCACCTGCTGCACTTGTCCTTCTTGGTGGTGGAGGTTGCGTGTTTGGGAGGTGCTGTCAAACTTCTGCTCGAGTTGCAGATGTATAAAGTCGCTCTCCTTTGCCCCTCCCCCCCCCCAACCTCACTCTCTCTCCTCCCATAGAGGCCAGAGTCTTGTGTAGGCCCAGACCGGGTGGAGGGTTCCCTTCCCTGAAGGACATTAGTGAACGAGTTGGGTTTTTACAACAATCCGGCAGCTTTCATGGTCACTATTTTCTAGTGCTGGCCCCACAAATTCCCAAGTTCATTCAGCTCAATTTCACAACCTGCCTTTGTGTTTTTGTGGGTTCTCTCTCACCCTCCCATTTTCATGTTTCAAATTAATTCTACAGGGTATTAGAAGGGGAGGATTTGCAGATGGGAAACTGAAACCAAACATCACTTCAGGATCTGACAGAGTCACTCAATTCGTCAGGACCTTTGAGCATGGAAGCAGAAAGCACCGTTCAGAGCAGGGAGAAACCATACACGTGTTCTGTGTGTGACCGAGGCTTCAGCCGATCCTCTGGCCTGTCGAGACACAAGCGCAGTCACACCGGGGAGAAACCATGTGGGAAGGGATTCTCCAATTCCATCCGACCTGCTGACACACCAGCAAGTTGACACCGGGGCGAGGCCGTTCACCTGCTCCAAGTGTGGGAAGGGATTCACTCAGTCATCAAACCCTGCTGAAACACCAGCGAGTTCACAAGTGACTGCGGGGGGTTGGATTCTGATGTTATTGCTGCTGTTGATCACATCCCGACTGAACCATGTTCATTCTGACAGTTGGGGTTTGTTTCTGCTGATGTTAATAACCCCTGTAACTGGGCTGGAGTTTAATATTCTGGATATATCTATATATATATATAAAAGGATACTTCCGTCTGTCATTCCGTCTGTCATTCCGTCTGTCATTCCGTCTGTCATTCCGTCTGTCTGTCTGTCTTGAATTAACTCGAAAGTTATAGAGCGTACCGACACGTGGCGTTACGTCTAAAGAAAGCTGACGATTCCAGAACTGTCCTAAGCATATTTATGTTTCGGCCGGACAATAATTGCGCACGCGGTATCCAAAAAACGTTCAACATTCCGCTCATTATCCGCTCATACTAGCATCGAGTGACGCCGAGGTCGACCAATCGTACGGCGGGATCCTGGCGCGTGCGGCCGGGCCCCTCCTACGTTCGAGTGACGGGACGATTGACCAATCCTACGCTTCGCTGACCTGACGGTTGACCAATCGGGTGCGTGTGTGGGAGGGCCTTATCGTTCTGAACCGAGGTGAGTCGCCGCCATCTTGATTCCAAACTTTTCCTTTCTTTTTCCCGCTTTCTGCGTCTTTAAAAAAAATGTTGCTTTTAAAACACACATTGTTTTTTTAAAAAAGTTAATTACTTCTAAATCTTTTATCTAATCTCATTAATTTTCCAACCTTTCCCGTTTTTCCAGGTAGGCCTCGAAGCCTTGGCCTCTCCTCCGCACCCACGGCCCGAGCTAGGCACCTCCCGGCCCCAGTCAACAAGCGGCCCCCCGATCGCCGTCATCTTTGTGAAGGCTGGAGGGGCAGGCCTCAGCCGAGCGCCGCTACCTCGCCGCCATCTTAGTAAAGGCTGGTGCGGC